>NC_135707.1:14139848-14440942 GCF_964276395.1 Gasterosteus aculeatus | reverse complement strand
TCCACAGCTCCGGAGGAACGCGGCTTCACATTCCTCCTGGCTCTTTCCCTCGCTTCTGCAAAATCACGTCTAGTCTTTCAGACCACAGCAGCTGTGAAAACACACCGGGGCTCAGATGCCAGAACAGCGCAGGCCAATGCACTGTGGTGCCATTGTCCTGCTGGTCCTCATCCACGGGTGCAATTCCTCTCCGAGCAAACTCATTCTTACCCTGAGTTTTTTAGTTATAGTTTTTTCTTTTTAGACTGAAAATTGTTTGTTTCTCTTGTTGCTTATTTCTCCTAAGAGAAGGTTTTCTTTTACTATACACACGCCTACCTTAAATGAACAACAGTAAAAAATAAACAGAAATTAAATATAGCCTAAATTTGTATGTTGGGCATTTGCTGAATTTGTTTATAACAACCCAAGAGTATTTTGGATGATAAATGTTATAAATGCTATTTATTTCAGAGTTTATTCTAAAACGATTAGACATCATCAATGGCAACATGCACGAGAAGTCATTAAGTTCTGAAAGAAAAACGTATTGCTAGACACGTTTGTGCAAACTCCATCTGCTAATGAAGATCATGTGATATGACCTGAAGCTAAAAACAACGGACACACACGTTACTTACTGTCGAAATCATTTGACACGAATTGGAATTAATTCAACAATTCTCGACTTTTCACAGCGCCTGACGACGTTCAGCAGGCGAACCGCAAATCTCAACCGCGGCACAATCAGTGCGGGGCCTTCTCTCCTCTCTGGATGTGAATGGGTTCATCGGAAGCCCCGCCCGCCTCGGATGTGACGTCAGCCAATGGAAACGCACCTAGCGCCGTGGAAGAACGTCACCTCATCATCATCAGCACTCTGCTCTGCTGGGACCGCCGTCCTGCTCCCCACAGCAAGCGCTTGTTTTCTGTGATTGACTTGAACGCCTCACACTACGGGAGACGATAAGGGAGACAATAGCCCGCCGGTTGCGTGGGGAGAGCGAAGAACCCGCCGTGGGCGAATGAGGAGACCTTGTCCGAGAGGAAGGAGACGGAGTGCCCGCCTGACTTTACTTCCAAACCAGCGTTGACGCTGTTTTGATGCAGCCGCTTAGCTAACAGGCTAACTGGGAATGTTTTCAGAAATTAGCCGCACTGTTAGCTCGCTAGCTAGCTGAATCGGATTGAGCTGTACAGATTTGTGCGAACACTTGTAATGATGTTTTTACCCGTCGTCGCATTAAGTGGAAGAGCCGTGGAGTTGTCTCGAGCCGGGTACGTTGAATGTTCGCGTCCGCGGTGCCCGCTCGGTTGCTAATCTCCACAAGGGACAATAGTTAAACTGCCGAGGCAACAAGTCGGGGACACACCACAGCCGTAACTTACAGCCGTAAGTTAGCAACTTACTCAAGTGGGCAATGTTGTTTCCGCTCACTAGAATCTAAACATAAACACCGGGACTCTGTGGGCAAAGTCTTGGTGGTTATACAAAGGACAGTGGGGGGGGGGCACTTTCACGTTAGATCCCCATTTCCAAGTGGATCGAGTCGCCCTCGTCAAAGGAGAAAGTGACTGCCAGGTAGTCAGTTCGCAACTATTGACGAGGGGGGCGAGGCGGACAAACACCACAAATCGCCCACATGCTTTGGATCAGTTCCCGGACTTGTGAAAGGCATCTGAAGCAGAAGGTGGGAGAAGCGAGCGCGCAGCCGTTGCAGCCCGTGGGAAGATGGCGGAGCGCTCCCGCAGGAGGTGGTGAAACCAAAACCCGCGCGCACCTCGGATTCGTCGCCGGACATCTTACCTCCGTTCGTAGGACACATGCAGGCCAAAAAACGCTACTTAACTCTGTTCTCCGCCGGCGCGTGTCTCATTCTGGTGTTTTGTTTCGGGGGGATACAAGTCCCGCTGGCCCGGGGTCCCGGCCGGCGTGATGACCGCGGCGTCGCCGGGCACCGTCCCGGGGCGCGGTGGCGTCACTTCCCGGGCTCCCTGCAGCCCTTCAGGCGCTGGGAGCAAGACTGGAGCGACGACCCCGATGAACACGCGTCTCCCAGGGGCAACAGGGACGCGAACTCGGGGCTGTACGGCGGGAAGCGCTGCAGAATGGACTCCTGCTTCAACTTCACCCTGTGCGAGAAGAATGGATTTAAAGTTTACGTGTACCCCCAGCAGAAAGGAGAGAAGATGTCGGAGAGCTATCAGAACATCTTGTCCTCTATTGAGGGATCCATGTTCTACACGCCCGACCCGGGACAGGCGTGCCTGTTTGTCCTGAGTTTGGACACTCTGGACCGGGACCAGCTTTCCCCCCAATACGTGCACAACCTGAAAGCTAAAGTCCAGAGCCTCCATCAGTGGAATGGGGGCAGAAACCACATCATCTTCAACTTGTACTCTGGCACCTGGCCGGACTACACAGAAGACCTCGGCCTGGACATCGGCCTCGCCATGCTGGCCAAGGCCAGCATCAGCACCGAGAACTTTAGGCCCGGCTTCGACGTTTCCATCCCTCTGTTCTCTAAAGAACACCCCAGGACCGGAGGGGAGAGGGGCTACTTGAAACACAACACCATCCCCCCTTACAGGAAGTACGTGCTCGTTTTCAAGGGGAAGCGCTACCTGACCGGAATCGGTTCAGACACTAGGAATGCTTTATATCACGTCCATAACTCTGAGGATGTGGTCCTCCTGACCACCTGTAAGCACGGGAAGGACTGGCAGAAGCACAAGGATGCACGCTGCGATAGAGACAACGCCGAGTATGACAAGTAAGTACTATCGGGTTGTTGCACAGCAAGAGTATCTCGGTCATCTGGTCTTAATGGGTTGGCCGTGTTTTATGATGATTTATCACGTTTTTCCTCCTCGGATTGGATCTTAGAGTTGTTAAAGTGGGCGCTGTAACCACCGGATACCACAGTAAAACCACACAGCGGTATCTTACCTTATTGCTGTTGTAATTCTGCTTCCATGTTCTTGTTCACAGCTGTGTAACTTGAGACCGGAGCATAAAGTCTGGTGTATCATGCGCATACTTTGTCAGCGTTACCGTGAGACTATTGGGTATGAATGCAGCTCTGTCTGAGGACTGTCCAAGTTGCTTTTCAATCGTCATTATATCACATGACTTTCTCAAATAACACGTGACGAAGCACAGATGAGCACGTCTTCCTAAAGGTCAGCCCCAGTATTCAGGTAATTCAAGTGATGTCTGTCGACAGCCTGCTATCCAGCAGCGAGTAAATCTCTTCTCTCTCTTTCTCTCGACATTTCCACCTCCCTGCCTGTCGGCGCCTTACGAGTCCTCTCCGACAGAAAATGTCAATAGGAAAATTGCAGACACTCGGTTATCGTGATGCTCACAGATGGCTGATGGCTATTTTGCCCAAATTTTTAACATGACAGAAAAGGGTATAAAAGGAGACGTCGCACAGCTCCATCACCTCACAAGGTTCCTCCCTGCTCATCGCCCGCTTCTACCGTTAAGCCACGCGGGGTTCTCCGCCCGAAAGTGACAAGCAGACTGGTGCCTGTCTCCCTGTGTCGGCCGGTGGGATTCATTTTGCATCCCCCTCCCTCCCCCCACCAGGCTGTGCTGTGTTGTTTCTGGTGACTGTGTGGCACTGGGTGTTTCACTGTGGCTCTCTGGATTATCGGGGACAAAGCGCTGGTGCCAGCGAGGGGAAGCCACTCTGGCCCCTGTTTGCTCAGTCATTTCCCAAACAAACCCAACAGCGTGAGCCAGGAATGCTTTGGCCCCAACTTGTGTCCTCCTTGACCCCTCTGTTGCTTGGTGCCCTGTTGCAACCCCCCATCCCGCCTTGTCATGTGGTTGTTATTGTGGTTGCCTAGATTACACCGAGACGGAGGGACTGCAAATCGTGAAACGGTTCCGCGTTTTTAATTTGGGGGGATTTTGCTGTGTGTGCCTGTGCAGGTAGCCATCGGGTCACGTGGCTCGGCAGAATGACGAGTTATCTGCTCCCTCTTTGCCTCTCTCTGCCAGGGTGGGATCAAAGTCATAACCCAGAGGAACATTAATCCTCCTGTGAGGAAGTAGCATAGAAACAGGCTCCGCGTGTCTCGCGATTTTCAAATGTGAACACTTATCTAGGCCGATCTGCGGCGGGTCTTCATCGTGCTGCAACACATTTCACTCCTTGATCAGATCCTGCTCGCGTTATGATCCCGTTGGCCCCAAATGTTTTGGGAATTTCCATCTCAGTGATTCAAGAGCAACACTGAGTCATAATTTAAAGATTGTTTCTGAAGATCCAAAATGTAGCTGAGCTTTCCCTCCAATGCACACAAACTGTTGGTGGTACGGCGCTCTCGATGCAGGTCGCCGTGTACACTGGTGAGTTGTGTCGTACAGCCCCATGGGTCAGACAGTACAGTCTGTGGTCTAACTGGGTGGAAGTAATCGTTGCTGTGGCCCTTTTGTGCCACAAATCCCTCTCATCCTCTCCCACTGGCAACGAGGAAGTTGTGACAGACTGAATGCAGCCTCTCATTATAATTGCCGTGTGATGGCCGTGTCATTTTTGTGTGCTGAGACGCTATTCTCCGGATATTGCCTTGGAATGTGCATGGGTTTTTGACATGCTGCGTGTGCACATGTGTTGTCTGTTTTGAAGGAAAACCATCTGTTTCATTTGAACACTGCTTTGCACCGGACGTCTGGTTGATTGATTTAGTTTGGTTGCAATTCTAGTGTATTTTTGCTCATTTCATCATATTCGTAAATCCTTTTCTCTAATCCTGCATGTTCTTTTGAGGGCTAAAAGGTTGGATGTGCAGGGCGGATGGCATGTAGCGGGGATGTTGCTGATTACAACCAACTAAAACTGTATGGGCCATATTGAGAGCCGGCATTTGTTTCTGCCCGGTATGTGGCAAAAATGTCTTCACTATGTCCTTGTTCCTTTTGTACATATCACACTTTAATTATCTGGATTGATGGAGCATGTTGTTGTTGGAGGAAAAACAAAATGTCGCGTTGTATTCCACGTGTTTGTGTTGTTGCAAGTTGACTACAGCATGTCTCCACCTGGCTTCTTTTTCCTCCCTGTTTATCCCACTCCTCCGTACATCAGCACTCGGCCTCCAGTGTGTACAAGTGTGTAATGCAGCCAAAGGAGAGAAGAAAAGTCCCAGCAGGAGGCAGGTCAGATGCAATTTTAACCTCAAACTGAAAGCCCCTTCACAGCTTGTTTCCAATTAAGAGGCCCTGCCAAGCGAGAGAGTGCAAGATGGATGGAGTGAAAGCTGAGGGACGCGTAGGAGTGGGAGACCAGCTGAAAGTGAGTTGGAGGGGGGGGCAGGAAGATGAGGGGAAAGGGCCGCGAGTGTGACAAAGAAAAAAAAAAAACGGAGAGCAGCAGACAAAGGACGGAGAGGTCGTGCCGGACGTCCACCAGTAACGAGGTGAGTGCAGGAGCTGGCTGGGTGCTGGTCTGCTCGGTGTATTTATAGCATCGCAGGGTTTTAATCCTCGGCGTTGGCCAAAGACCCTGGCACAGGGCTGCTCGCCAACTGGATGCAGGCTTTGCAGCGCTCGGGGAGAACGATAATTGGGAGTAGGAGGGGTCTGCACGATCTGTGAGTTCCTGCACAGTGACTCTTAAGTGGGACATTTGCACTTTTGTTTTTGTACTTTCCAAAAAAGTGGCAGATGAACAAGCAAATGATTGTGGACACCTGCGTACGTGTATGCGAGAGGGAAAGTTACGTGTATGTACGTGTACGTATGTCCGACTAAAAAGCTGCAAAGTGCACTGCGTGACCGGTTTGTGTTGCATTGGAGTCTTTAGTTCATTGTCGTTTGCTCTGTAACAAACACGATAGAAAAGAACCCACCCAATATCTGATTCATAAAATTCTGAACCGCGAGTCAGAAAGCTCTGTCAGGGACTGCTGCTGCTTCTTGTTTGCCCACCGTACACATTGCTGAGACTGCAGGCCGTGTTTGGCCAGAGTCACATAATGACGGCCCTGTGGGGCCCCACACGGCTCCTACGTTGAAAAGATGTCTGTGAGTTGAGTTATTGCGCAATAAAAAACGTCTTCGTGCTTTTAGTTGAAATATTCATTTCTTTCCTTGCTTGTTTGTTTATTATGGGTAGAGTTAAGAGACCCCGTTGTCCCATGATCATTCAAACCAGAGCATGAGAGCGATGCTTTGCGATGGAGACGGAGCCCTGAAACTCCCCACGTAGCGGAGCTTTTTGCTAAGCAGCGGCCCAACGCCTCCTGTGATATTTTTATCTTCTCATTCTAATTGTTATTGTTATTTTAAAAACGAGATGCAGCGGTTGCGCTTGTATCGCCTGTTTATGAACAGCTGCAGTCCTCTGCGACTCGGGCACTCCCAGTCAGCCACGGACAGCCGGCCCCCGAGTGCTGCAGCCGCAGCCAAGGGGAGGCTGGTTAACCACAAACCTCTGCACGCGGATTATATGATTGCACTCTGTTGACGCAGGCCTAGCAATTTCATTTATGTGACCACACGATCCTTCTCGGAATGGTCCGCAGTGTTTCCCTTAAGTTAGCACGCGGGCCAGCCGACGGGCGAGGAGCAGGGGGGGGTTACAGTTGTCGCCGTCTGCTGGTGCAAGTGTCCGCAAGTGTCCGTTTATGTGCCAAGTTTTCAGTAGGGGAAACACTGGTCTGTGTTTTCCACTTCAGACGTGTTGTGTTTGTCCAGTTTCTGAATGAAAGTGAAGGCCTTCAGAATTACCGTGCACACGAGGGTCCTGCAAACGACTTTGTGCGGAGTAAACAAAACCCAAGTGGCTTATTGCTTTTAGCAATATGTATCTCTAATACATAACTTTGTCAGTTTAATCCAAACTGTCTACGGATTTCACACCGGAACTGTCACATTTTTTTATAAAGACACAATATGAGGCTGTTGTTGGTTCTCCGACTTTCCAAAGTAGTTTTTTTAATAGTTTGATGTTTGGAGGGTTCTGCCTCTGGAGCAAACTACATATCAAACTTGAGTCGGAAATGCACAGTGCAGCGTCTGGCTGATCGTGTAAGATGGGATGTATTTGCTCTGATGGTCCTTGGCGTTGTGTTAAGGGAGGAAAGGGCTAAAGGATACAGATGAGGCCCAGCTGGCGGAGAGAGACTCTGGAAAGCGGATAAGCAACTGGCACTACGATCACACAGGCAGCATTTGTATTGATTTTATAGCCAGGCTGAGCCCGACCCTGCATGAAAACCAACCTGCTGATTTAGAGCTCCTAATGTTCACTCTCAACACTTGACCTTAGGTGACCACTGGTCAAGAAGAGACGCTGTGCATGTTGTCTGAATCCTATGAACTTCGAACACTACAATTTAGTTTAAAGGGTTTCTTTTATGTTTCAAAGGTTCGTCAGGAACAAAATGTGCTAATGGTTCCGTGGCATCATCACATGTCTCCTTAATCCTCTAAACTACTAAAGTGAACAGTTTTCCAGAAGCATACAATCCACTCACCATCTCATTTATTACCGCCAGGATTTATAGAGGGGGAGGTCAGGGTGAGCAGAGGGCATTACCATCAATGTCCACGTCTCATCACTCAATAATCACGACCAGTGCTTACGCAGCAGCTCGCTCTACATTGCCCTTGACTTCACCTCTTGGCCAGCGCCTCGTTACGAGCCGGTACGGCCTAATATAAGACATCTAAATCTGCCTACTTGTAGCGTTATTAATGCAGCCATCGTCCCCTGCTGCTCTTCAGACGGTGCTTTAAGGGCCTTTCTTACTTCTCCGATTCAATTGCTTTGCTTCCCTTCAGCGGAGGGACGGAGGGCATTGGCGTGCCACGCCTCTCTCTGCCGTCCGGACTGGATGGTGTTCGTCTCGGACTTGGCAGACGTGCAGGTGACATAGTCTTCCTGGAATGCGAGAGTGGGATAAGGATAGGCACGTGCCAGACGCAGAGCGCGGCCCGGCACTCTTATTTCTGTCATCACTGAGGCGCCGCACGCTCCAGTTTCCTTGCTCCCCGGCGGATTGGAACCAGCCGGGCCGGAGGAATGGGTGATGGCAGTGAACCGCGTGGATCTGAGGGTGTGGACCCTAGTGAAACACGTATGCTAATGAAACACAGGCCGCACTTTGAGGTGACCCGGGTGACCATTGTGAAGGATCGTGACTCATTGATTTAAAGTGCATTTTCGGATGGTGTCATGATACTTTGGCCTGATTGGAGGGAGTTTTCCCAACATCATTCAGTTCCTTCTTCCATGTGTGTGTTTTTCCAACGGTTAAAGCTGCTGTTAGACCATCGGCCGTTTTATTCGGCATGCTATGGTCCCATCCATGGATATAAAAAGAACTAGACCAGACAGTGATAAACGTATTAATAATGAATTCCATGTTAATATTTGATGGCCATCCAGCTCGCCACTGGAGAAGTATGTAACTTTATGGGAGCGGCCGATGATTTCGGCGAGCCAGTGTTTGCGTGGTACACAAGTCACGACACTTTCAAACCCTGATATGTTGCCCGCTGCGGTTGACCGCGGCTTACTCAATTATCCCTCACGTACAATTAAATATGTTGTGAGAGCTACACGCATAATCAAGCAGCACTTTAAATTCAAGACCACCCAAATGCTGTGTGATTTTAATTCCTCAGTCAATGGTAAGAGACCTGCTTAGCACACGGGCGTTCAGCGTTTTTTTTCTTTCCATATAGATAATTCATGTGTAGCTGTCTGGAATGGAGGCTGGGGGATTACAGTACAGTAATACATTAAGATTTGGAGAGCGGAGGGGACTCGCTCTGATGAGCAACGTGAGGCCGGTTGATCTTCTCAAAGGTTCTTTGGATGTGCACCACTGTCTGCCCGTGAAGCCACACTTGGCAGCACGGAGAAATTACCAGCCACCATGTTGTGGGGCTTGGCCGGGTACTGACTTGGATCACCAGATAAAACTGGCACAGACACACACGCAGATATGCTCTCTTGCTGTCCTCTTTGGACTCCACTTTGTCAGATAAGGGCTTTAATCTGCACTCTGAGTAGAAGGGAAGCTCAAGCGCGCATGGCAATAACCTTCAGTACGTGACAGTCTGAACTCTTCAGTCTGAAATCACGGCGTTATCCACCTGGTTCTTGTCTTTAACATTTTACGGGGGGGCGTTTAGACTGGCTTTACAAAACGTTTTATCAAATTGGCAAGTTAGTGCAAGTAAGTCAGACTGAACTCGTCTCAACGATAATTGTTGTGCTTTGTCGGCGAGGCGCAACGCACTTTTGCTTTCCCTCGCGCATGAAGTCGGTCACCACTCCCTTGTGAGGTCACAACCAGAGGGCTGGCCTGGAAGCTTTGTCTTTGATCTTTCCTGCTGTTTAAACTAATTACCGGCCCGCGGCACTGCTGGCTGTGGGGATTGATTAACAGATGGCGAGGCCTTGTTCTGTCTGAGCGCACACGGAGGAATGCAGCTGCCTCGGAGGGTCTCGCTGTGCAGCGCATTCCTCCCTGAGACCCAGTTAACCTGCGACTTGTCGTGGCACCGAGAGGTTCTTGAGGAGACTGTTCCCATCCGTCCGGAGGGCCACCGGTCCTAATAGTCAGTTGTTTTTGTCCAAATGCTCGTTCTTGTCAGCTTGTCTAAAAAAAATAAATGACTCCTCCCAGATGATGCAAAATGAAGAAATGGGTCCCATTGTGTAGATTGAGCCGAGCATATGAATAATTGTGGCAGCTGTTTACAGCCTCTGGACAAATAAAGCATGACCGTACATAAACTGCTGCAACTCCGCATCCTGTGCACGGTGCTAATGTGTAACAGGTGGGGTGTGCATGACCTGGCCTCTAAAAAGTGTTCCACGGTAATTGCCATCTTGCCCTCCATCTGACCTTGAGTGCTTTAATGGGAGACCGTATCACCCATTTACCATCCTGCGTCGTGCAAAGGCGTCGCAATTTTCTGTTCTCACAAATCCATATTCACGCACCGATATTGTTTTGGTGTTAAGTGCCATGTTTTGGTAATGACAGTCTGCTTGCTGCTCTAAACTACATTTTAAAAACCCATTTAAAAAAAATCTGACAGCCACATTATTACGCTGTGTAAAAGTCAGCCCATAGAGGAGCATTCAGCAGGGACTCTTGTGTTGTCAGTGAGCCCGTAGATGGGTCGGTGTCTGCTTATGGTGTATCATGGCTCCATTGTGGGATTAGATTCCCCACCCCCCTCCCCACAGGGTCATTGCACTTGTGGGTGAGGATTTATGAAATGGATTTAAACCTAAGGGGTCGCAGGCAGTGACATGGCAAAGCTTGACCCTCCGTTTAATATAAGCCTCAGCGTGTCCCAGCGGTTCCCCTACCATTATAACGGAGAGGAAACCTTTTGACGGTGGTACCAGTTCTGGTCACGTGTGGTACGAGTCTGGTGAGTGGGCGGTAAGGCTGCTGTTAGTACGTGCGGCTGTATTGAATATCATGTTCGTTGTACTCGTCAACTTGTGGATTCTTAAATCCTTTGACTGCCCTAGTAACCAGGAAGTAGAAGAGCAATGTGCTACTTGACTGACATGGAGACATATAGAAGGCCTTTCTGGATGTTGATGTCTCAATACTTTTTTTTTTTTTTTTTTTCTCTTTTTGTCAGCAGCAAGCAATTTGAACCAAATGAGGCATTCCATCTCCATCTTTCACGAGGAAGTGCACTGGCAATGCTTTAGCTAAGTGCCGCGCATTTCTCATAGTTCCTGCAATTTTGTGTATCCTCTGGGATAAACTGCAGTTTTTTCTCCCATCCATATCATCATTAGTCCTACCGCCACCCTGTAATCTCTTTTCCGTCGCTGAGGCAGCAGGGCTTCTCTTTACTGTGGTCTCTTAATTGTGAGTGTAATCATCTTTTGCCTCTTCAGAGCAAAAAGACTGTGTTTACACTTTGTTTTGGGCGGCTTGACTTGGTGAGGGCAGAATGAAGGCGCTGCTTTTTCGGGCTGAAAGCCATTCTCCTCCCAGTGCATTTGCAGCTTTCCGTCATCAGCAGGTTGGCTAGCGCTCTTCTTTTTAAATTTTTTTTTTTTTTTAGGGTTGGTTCACTAACACGACCCCCACATACCTTATATGGTATCTAGGCTTTAAGTTTCAACATATCCATTGAACCCCAATTTTGTCCAAACATACTGCATTGGTTTTGCACATTCGTTTCCTCATGAGCTACTTTAACCTGAAGAAATGTTGCACTCAAACACGGTCAGATGGTTTTCATTGAGCTCAAAGAAGCATGAATCACATCTTAGGCTATTTCCCACTTCCTGTATGTGAATACACCCTCGGCCCTGAACACATTCCCATTGCCGTTTACTCGTATACGATCCTCCACATCAAATGCTTCAAAACGGGCATCGCCATCCAGGGGCTTTATCTAAATCTCTCTCTACCCGATGGGATGAAGCAGGTCAGACGCGGTTCACAAGTCCATTTGATGGTACGTTGATAGAAAATTCAGTTGTGACGGCGTCCCATTTTGTGAATCCGTAGAGACTTTGTTTCCATCCGCCCAGCCTCTGTTGTTCTCCCAGTTTCCGTCGTTTCACACGCCTCATCCGTTCATCGCTCGTATCTCTGTTTCCCTGTGCTTCACTCTTCACCTTCCTTGTCATTCAATCCCTCTGTCCCCCTCGTCCTATCCGCCTTCTCACATCCGTATATCTCTCCCACCATCCAGATCAGACATTCCTGACCTGGGCTTATCTCTCTCTGACCCCGCTCGGATGAATCTGCTCAACCTTCATGTTTTTGTTCTGGACGAGAGATGCTTACTGTGACTTTCTTCATCCATTTATATTGGTGGGCTTTTTACCACGAGACACGTCGTCCAAGAAATGTTTGTTTGTCCGCTCTAGACGATCCCTTTGTTCCCCGGGGGCTTGTGCTGCGAAAGCATCGCTCCGACCCAACGTCCTGGTTGGAAACACCTCAATGCAAACACAAACCGCTCCACACTCATTCGCAGGTCCCTCCCCGCCCAGTGGAGTCAACTAGCGTGACCCCCAAACTGCCCGACTGAAGTGTTTTTCTTGCCCGACCTCACAACCCCGCCTTGACATTCTCAGCGCTGATGGCTGTTCCATTACCAGCAGTCATTTTATTATCTCCAACACTCCCTTGTGCTGTTTTTTGTTGTTGTTTTCTTTTCAGTATCTGCTGAGCACTTCATAGCATCTCATCAACTTCATCAAGCCAATGGCGAGCTGATTTAATGGAACAAACTAGGGCTGCAACAACGAATCGATTAAAATCGATTATTAAAAGCGTTGGCAACGAATTTCATTATCGGTTCGTTGTGTCGCGCGATTATTACGTCACTCAATGAGTTGCGGAGATGCGTGCGGAGCAAAAATAAAAATAAAGGCGCCGAGCTGACGTAGAGGAAAGAGCAGCCGTTTTTATTTACGCCTCTTTTGGACAATTCATTTTTCAATGGGTTGTCTGATATTTTGTGCTTTGTCCCATATCGGTTATTGTTGACAAATATATTTGTGTGTGTTGTACTTTTTAATGCTGTCCTATATGGTAGTCCAGTGCGCTTGCGCATATACTGTGGGTTATACGGTAGTTGATGTTATGCCTGCAAAGGGAGACACATGGTGATCCATTAAATCAACTAAGAAGCCTCTAATGCATTTATTTACAAATGCCATTTCAAATTCATCTCATAGCACTTGGTTGTTTTTTAGCTGTATGCATTTACTTAACTTCCACTACAATGATGGTAATAATTTAATGAATATGGTTCAAGTGAACATGCGGATGTGTTTGTGAGTGTAGTATAGAGAACTAGTTCTGATGAATTTGAGGTTCTGTTTTAGAATAAAGGGTTGGAAATTAAAGCTTTTTAATGCCGTTTAAAAAAAATCCGATTCATCGATTAATCAAAGAAATAATCGACCGATTAATCGATTGTCAAAATAATCGTTAGTTGCAGCCCTAGAACAAACATTTCTTGATGGAAGTTGATGAATCCGTGTGTTTTGGTCAGCATGTTTTTCGTGCTCGTAAGAGAGGGCTTAAGATGGATGGATACAGGGAAGGGGAGCAAGAAAAAGAAGTGTGATAGAAGATTCGAAGCCTGGTAATTAGGTGAATTAACCTGGGGGTCATGTAGCACCATGGTAGAGCTTGAGACCCCCTCCTGTGAGTCTGTAAATGTTTTATAAAGCTGTCTTTGAACTCATTAGAGGAAGACGCCTGAGCCAACGCTGCCTTGAGGAGAAAATCGAATGCTTTGTTTTTCTAAAAGTCTTGTTATTAATATCTGATCCGTTGGCTGGAGATGGTAGCGAGCGATGTTAGCTCTTACACCGCTGTCAAGAGCCTACTTCTTATGAAGTGTAACAGCACTGTACTCGTGTGTAAAATGAAAATCCCATCCCATGGTCAAAAACAAAAACCTTTGTTTTAGTGAACATCACAACTATAATCAAATACAAAACTGTAGGCTTTTACAGGCTAATCGTTTTGTATGAAGGCCTGATGGTGGTAGCTTTCACACTAGATTTAGCATTTTATCGAGCTAATATAGCCAGCTACTTTCATTGGGAGAAGTTGTACTGTGTGTCGTAATAGTCTTATCTGGTTTATTTCTTTTAAGTAAACCATGGTCCCATTTGTTGCCGCTCATTTCAACCAATATTGTTCAGAGGATTTAAGTGATTATCAACTTCCTCTATTTTACTCATGCCTCATATTTTCTCATAAGTTATAAATAACCATAATATCTGTAGTAGCATCTCAAGACTTTATTTTCATTTTAGGTGGCCCTGTAAATAAGACTACCGGATATTCCACCACATACCGGCTTTACTAATACATTTCCATTCACATCTAGAAAACCAAATATGAAGAGAGAGGTTAGGCAGTATGATTACTTCTGCAAATTCGGCCTCTGGGTGTCATGACACAGCCCAGCTTGTGTAATCCAATCTAGTTGTTTTTATTCATTATAATGTTCTTTTCCCTTAAGCTCTGCTGCCATCCGTTTTTCTTTTTCCTGTCCCATTCCTGCTAGAGGCAATGATATGTGGCTCCGCTGCTTAAAGAAATGTTGTTCATCTATCATGGCTGCGAGTAAAACAGTCAGGAACAACTACGCCATTAAATGCAAGAGAGCGTCTCATTCGTACAGCGCGCCCGTTCTCGGGAGCGTTTTAAGCTCCGTGGCTTCGGTTAAGTAAGTCTCATAGATTATCTGTCCACTAAATGGTCCTTTCTCAAAGTTCTTGTGCGTTACTCATCACAGCAAAATTTCAATTCGCGCACACACAATTTCACGAGTTCTCGCTTTAATCAGCGTACCAGTTCCCTCCTGGTGCAATAAAACCGCTGGTGGCGTCTGATGTTTTCTGACGCACTCTTTCTGCACTAGACACCGGTAAGCTGCCTAATATAAATCGGCCAATGAACCCTGTCAAACACAAGTATGTGGGGGGATCATTAACCCCCGATCTGCCTGAAAACTGTGTCTTTTTCAACGCAGCGACCTCCTGTTCTGAAAAGTGAAGCCGATGTGGAAGTGCATTAATGTCCCATCTTTTTTTTTTTTCGTTGGATGCTCCATGAGTAAAGCGCGCCAGCTTTCCCTGTCACTCTGCACATGTTTAGCTCTCGGTGCGCCGCCTTGTCAGGGGAAAGAAAGCCGCCCGGTCTAAGAGGTCCTGGCAGCGTCTCGGCTATTGAAGTCACTCTGATGCGTGTCGAGATCAAACCAAGGCTTTATCTGTGTGTTTGGGTTGTGTGTGTGTGTGTGTGTGTGTGTGTGTGTGACATTCTTGCCATGGGTGGCTCTGGCTGTGTGTGTGTGATCGGATACAGCACGCGATTGTCAACCGCTGCTTTTTTTTCCTATTTTGTTTCGTCCTTTCTCATCACTTTTCCTCGGTGCCTCTCGGCTCTGAAATTCCTCCGGCTTAAAGTCTTGGCAACAGTCAACTGCCCATCAGCTTGGCTGGAAAGTGACTGAGAAGAGGAAGCAGAAAATGAGATGAGAAGTCTGTGCGAGAGAGCGCGATGGTGGCAGAGTTTCCATCTACCTTTCCCCTTTTGGGAATTCCCAGTTGTTAAAGATTCTTCCTGTGGCCGAGCTGAGTGCACGGGAGGCAGCATGTTTTAAATCAAACGGGAAACGGTTATTTGGATTATTTAAGTGAACATTTCGACGCATTATGTCTAATTCAAACCACTTCGGCCTCTTTCCACCGCGGTACAGAAGAATGTGTAATACATTAGGGCGCGGCGGAGCTTTCAGAGATCATGATTTACTCACTGTCTTTGGCTTATTTTCACTTGTACAATGAATGAGTCCAGCTTACTGTATGTTGCATTTGTTGAATTACAATAACCACCGAGGAAACGATGCACAGACACTCGACACAAGAGTCCGATCTGCACACAGGCAGCTGAAGCAATTCCTCCCTTTGAGTGCTGCTCTCTGCGAGTTGTTGTGTCGTACATGCGTGTGGTCCACGCAGATTATGAGAGAAACACTTTCTCACGGCTCTTCTTCCGAGTCTCCACAGGCACTTGACGGAGTGAGCCATGCATTTATTTTTCACACTATTCATTCTTGTTGCTAGGAGACTGGTTGATCTTTTTTCTTTTGGACGCAGCTCTCTTCCTGTTGTTCTTTTTAGTCCTTTAGTGAAACGTACTGGGTGAATCATACTGGGTTCCCTTGCAGTATTATAGAATTTTTGTTTTCTTTGTATTAATCCTTGAATAAATTAGTTTGGAGCATAAAACATGGCTGTACATCTCCAGGATTGAAAACTAAAGGGGATTGCTCCTACTGATGGGAGACCTAGAGAAATAAAAACAAGTGATAAATAGAATTTAGCTGTTTGCCAACCTTTTATTTGGTTGTAATTCAAAACAACCAATTCTTCAAGAAATCAATCTGTAACAAGCAATGACTCGTACACTAATGCTCATTCGGTGGAGAATTGGACTCCACTCCACTTATGTTTCTCTTTCGCTCTCTCACTCAAATAACTTGCTTCTAGATGATGGTCGTTTCTAACCGAGAGCAACTGCACGCTCAAGAAATATCCACTCGGAACATTTGGTTGAGGTCAACTCCTCAGTGAACGCGCCCACCACACGCGTTCTCTCCTGCAGTAGTGTGTGCAGCGCTGCAGGAGAATACATGGCTTCTGGTTGTTTATCAAGTTGACACATTCAAACTGAATTTGGTAAGCTCTAGGAATCCCTGTGCACCTTTCTTTTCATGGAGTGGTTGAATCTCATTCATAATAATGTGCATGAAATGGCTCCGTTTCCAAGTGTGGAATGTGGGACTGGGCCGGATTTACCTCCTATCATGTCGAGTTAGTTACTGACATCGGAGTGACGTGCAGGGTAAGACGTTTTGCTAATGAGAACAATCAGTTGAACATCTAGTCCACATGCCTGAGTTCCAGGAGGGGGGGGCGGTAAAGCAGAAACACCGGGAGTCGGGAGTCTGGTTTTCATGGAGGCGATATTTTTCTGAACGCTCATCCTTAACATCTCCGGTGACATGCGGTAACTCACCGGGAGGCGGCTCCTCCCCACCGGCAGCCATCTGGAAGACTGGAGGAGAGTGGAGGTACGCAGGGAGACGAATATCTGGTCTTCTCAGTTTGCACTGAAGAAGAAACTGAGGGGAGGGCAGATTTACACCCAGCCGGTTCCAGATTTGGACTCCCACTGGTGTTTTATAGGCCTGGAAAAAGGGTCAGTTGTTTTGTGCCTCCGGTGGGATTATTTGTCTGTCGTGCTTAACGTCGTATCTGTGAATGAGATGGTTGTTTGATAATGGACGCACAGATCCGACCTAATCGTTGGTATTCTTTACTTCAGCCTGCTAATGTGTGCTCGTGGGTAATGGATTTCTGATGCATTACAGTTCATTACTGTCGATGGCATTAAGCTTTACTGTAGCTTTAATGCTTTTAATGGCTGCTGATTCTTTTTTTTTTGCTGCATGTTGTCTAAAGCGGGATTATCCAGATAGATATTACATTATCACTGCAGTTGATAGTTGAGCTGTGTCTTCAGCTGTGTTCTGAGGGACAGCAGGAGAGCAGGACTTTGGGTTGGGTGATGAGTGTGTAACTGTTGATGGGGCCTGACAGAATGTGCTCCTGAGGCCATACAGAGAATAAGAGGGTTATGAAAAGCGCTGATGCGCTTATCAACCAGGCGAACGTTCAGCAGTCACACACCCATTTACCTCAAAAAACATACCAACAAAATACCAGAGTGCTTTTCCCTCCAGTCGGTGCTTTCGATGTTTTGGCCCGGTTGGTCTCTTCGTTCCAACAGCTCCGTGCTGCCAAAACACCTCCAGAGTGCTGTGTTTGAGAGTGTCAGCGTTGTGTCGCTCTGTGTAATCATACAGACCGGCTATTTGTTTTGAAAGCTATTGAGGACTTTATTTCCAGCTGGCGTGGCGTCCTGCGACCCCCCCCCCCCTCCCTCCTGAATGACGGGAGCTATAGATGGAACGACTAGTTAGCATCGGAACTCCGATACTTTTGTGTAGCACACGCATGCTTCTCAGCAGCGGTTGACTTTCCTCGTGCCTGCAGTAGTCTCCTAAAACATTGGGGTTACAATTGAGCTTCTCTTTGTGGAGGCGGATACTTCCAAACACGTGGCTAAGAATGTGTTTCAGATCATTGCACACGAATTGTAGCATGGAAGTGTCCTACCTCATATTGTATTGTACTATGGGGGTGCTGCATCAACTGCGAATCCCTGTGTTCTTTACTTTCAGCCTTTTTCAAATGGAAACCAATGCATGACAACCAGGTAGCACAGATACGCTCACACAGATCGACACCGAAGGAATTCCAAGCAGCTGCGTAATCCAAGCAAGTGCTGACTGAGGCGTAGATTGGATGCAGGAGGAGACGTTGAGATGCGCCAGTGAGAGGGCAACAGGTATATAGATGATCGGTGCTGCAGGGGGGGAGAGACAGGAGTGGAGATCAAAGTGACGGGTTTTTTCTTCAGAGTACTTCTGCTGCTTTCCAGGTATTCCATCGTGGGTTTTTTTGGGGTGTCCCCTGCTGCTTCACTTCGAATGTTTATTGGAAACGCGGGCCTCGTACTGGCCGTGACATCTGGTTAAAGCTTTATGAACTAATCCACCGGTGAACGGACCGTGTTCCCGTCTGTGACTGCTCTTATTCTCTCCATATGAGTTCCTAATGTCGTCTCCTCTTTGCTGCCGTCCGACAGGTACGACTACAGAGAGATGCTGTACAACTCCACCTTCTGCCTGGTACCGCGAGGACGACGACTGGGTTCTTTCCGCTTCCTGGAGGCGTTGCAGGTAAGTGACTCCCATACGGATGTCGCTCCTCAAGGATGGGATTTGTCAGTGGGTGCAACACCGCAGGTACAAATACGCTGGAATTAGAAAGCCTGCAGTTTGATCCGTTTTATGTGGTGTTGTAGCCGACCTTTTGGACACAAATAAACCCCAAATTGAAGGGAGACCGACATTGATCCTTGTGCGGCCGTTCTCATGATGTTTCTCTATCTTAAATCTTATTTATATGATCTATAGCAAGGTTGGTTGTGGCAGCCAAGCATAATGGCCGAACGCAAGCTGAGCTGGTCCAAGAAAACCTTCCAGTCCGTCAGCCTTGAAGCTGTGCTGAGCAAACAATAAAGCCATTGATCGGTGGTTGAAAAGGGAAAAAGTGCCGGGTTACTTCCAGTAGCTCTTTTTCACCCACTGCCAGTCATCTTGTTAATATGCAGCCAGTGTTGATACGGTTGCCTGTGACTCCGTGTCTTCACTGCTCCCCCGACCATATTTCCACTCGCAATTTTTTTTGGTTGGCACGTTGGTGCCTTTTTAGTGACCGCTCTTTAGTAAGGATTGGACCATAGTTATAGAATGGGTTTATATAGACTGCATTTCAAAAAATAAACATCGTCCCTCCTCCGAGAGAAAAATGACATGCGTTATATGCGTACTTGCTACTTTTCATCAGAAGAACTATTGCCACATAAGATTTAAAATCCTACCATTAAAGTTACAGGCCACTTGGGTTGCAGCTTCAAACCGTGTTTAGACAGCAATTGTTAACACCAAAGAGAAAGAGCGAAAAAGCATCGTAAATACCCTTTTCTTGTCTGCACACAGCAACCAAAGTAATGGCGTAATGTCAAGTTCTGCAAGCAGCAGTCTCCTAACAGCAGGAGAGAAAGAGTCAGACTTATGAGTTCACAGTCGATGACGGGCAGTGACTCTTTATTTACTGGATTGGACAAATAATTACACCAGTGGGGAGTCGGGTCCCACAGCGCACTGATGAATGAAGCAGTGGAGCCAAAATGCAGAGGTTGTGTCTCTTCACTCCGCCTTATGCTCGCCACAGACACTTTGAGCATTTGTGTGCAGCATTAGTTACGTCGCCTCAATGAGTATTCCAGCAGGCCCGATGGGGAGCGGCGTGATGGTCGAGAGGGGAGGCTTCCACGTGATTGAGCTCGAGCCGGGTCGCTGGGGAGGAGATGACATATGTAGTCGGAGCAGCGGCTTGTGCGACGCAGTTGCCGGGACGAGCAGTAGGTCCCAGATTTCCGCTGAGATTCTCTGTTACGCAAGAGTGTTTTTAAAAACGTGGGAAGCTCTTAGCAGTGAGTTTTATTAATTGTGTGTAAGCGGATAGGTAGCCAAAGCAGGGCAGCGTTTCAGCAGATTGCTGCCTTAGCTAATGACAACGAGGAGATTAGGGCCGGGCACTGCAGGCAGGACGCTGCACTATTCAACTCTCACACACACAGACTTAAATTTACAGCACAAACATTTTCACACACATTCTCATGGACACTCTTCAACATGGATACACTCTGCAATTTCATGAATCTTTCAGATGGAGTGGTTAAATATTCAAGTATCATCCTTTCCAATGAACATAATGATCATTTATGGATCATCTAAGGAGCCGCACTACCTGTCTAGTCATCAAGGTACTGCTGCAGTGCGGTCGGTTATGGGAATATTTTGGTAGATATTTGCCCCTTTTTGTTAAATATGCAACTTCCCTTTGCATTTCAATATTTTAAGACTAACGTCACATGGGTCGTGACACTGGGGCTTTGATCCAACTTCTCCATCTCTGTGAATTTATTTATTCATTATTTCCTGCTCGTGTGTGTTTGCATCTTTACCGTGCACAACTGTACCAGTCTTGAGCATCACAATGCATTCTGCAAAGCAGCTTTTCTCAGACAATTAATCTCATTAACACCGGCTATTGTGTGTGTGTGTGTGCGCGCCATGTTGTGTCTTACTCTTACAGGCAGCTTGTGTGCCGGTGATGCTGAGTAACGGCTGGGAGCTGCCCTTCTCAGAGATCATCGACTGGAATACGGCAGCCGTGATTGGAGATGAAAGGCTGCTATTACAGGTAGCTACAGTACACCCCCCCCCACCCCCCTCTAAATTGTCCTATTTTCATGAACTTTCCCTCCTAGTTTGGTCCTGATTTGTGAATTTGAACCGCTGTCTCCTAAAGCTCCTCTTGGCAGCATCACAGATTTACTCCACATGACATCCGCGATAACTATTGAGGCGGGGGCAGGCGAGGCATTTTGTTGGTAAAAGCGGCGTAGCCTGTGTAGTTCTGTCTCTTTGCTGTGCTTTGGTTTGGGGGATGAATTTGCTGACGTGTGTTTCTGACTTTGGCAGATCCCCTCAACAGTGCGCTCCATTCACCAGGATAAGATCCTGTCTCTGAGGCACCAGACCCAGTTCCTCTGGGAGGCTTATTTCAACTCTGTGGAGAAGATCGTACTGACCACCCTGGAGGTACACTCATGTTTGAACATAAAATACAAGTGCACACATATGAATAGCTTGTTTGTCATTTTTTGTTGTGTAAATTATGTATGTACATCCTTCAAATCAGGTGTCACTACACTACCATCTGTTTTGTGGAAATGTCAGATGTTGCTGCTGGGATTCTGCTTTTCTCAGCTGTTAGTAAACAACTATGCTTGATCGCACATAAATTCTCCTGAGCATACAAATCAAAATATGGCATCAATCCATTGTTGTTGTTTTTTTATTTTTTTTTTACACAATTTTGAGTCTCTTAGTTCTGTTCATCTCAGTTATTGACTTTGTGTTTCACAACGTGCAGACAGTGTAGTTGCAGACACAACGTCCACAATGGATCTGTTCCACACTGGACCCCGAGAGGAATGATATGTCGCCAAACCCCGCTGTTATGTTTTTTTTGAGCCTGATTCTTTCTGTGGCCCGGACCTCGTTCATGGCAGTAGTTTGTTTCTGTCAGATTTCCTTCATCTGTATGCTTCCTGCTTCTGCTGCTGTTGGGTTAGAATTACAAACAAGCAAAGATGAGAGCTGGGCGGGATGTGTAGGGTAGTTAAGTCTCACTGCATTCAAAGTCTTGCTTTTGGGCACGGTAGTCTAACAGAATGTAGAGATGAAAAATCTATCTGAATTGTGCTTCTAGCTTATGTTAATTTAGTTTAGTACGTGTTTGAATCTTTACTATAACAGGAAAAGCACAGCTATGTTTCGGTGACATCCATACGTGACTACTTGTTGGCCATTAGTTGTTGTCCTCAGATGGTGTTACAGAGGCCTCGTGCCCAGAAGTAGGAAGTCAGCACACTAGAAGGCAGGGCTGGGATCAGCAGGGTAAAGTTGCACCCCGAAGAAGCTGATCTTCGATCTGTTTACACGCTCAGTATCTGAACCCTGCTCCGAAACACGACGTTCGTACGAGGCTGCAGCGATGTCGGTGCTTTGGCTCCAGATTGTTACCAACAGCTACTTCATGCTTTTGAGAATGCTCAGTGTCTCATCACGGTTTTCTTTGACATTGCTTCGTAGGGTACTAGTTCAACAACAACCAACTAAACGTCTACATTTCAATCGGGCTTATGGAACAGCTTAAGTGATGCTACCGTTAAATTCTATTCTTTAGCATAGTGGCAAGCGTCATTTGTTTGGGTGCCAGAGGATCTGCTTCTGAAGACTTAAGTAAATTGAAATCTAAGAGCTTGGCTCACTGTTAATATCCTTACTAATGTTAACACTCAATCTCGGCAATCTTTGATGCTCATCAACTGCAATCAAGTGATCGCTCTTCAGCGAACACCTAAATGTGACTCTCCTCCCCTGTTCTGTCCATGCAGATCATCCAGGACCGGGTACTGCGGCACACCTCGAGGAGTAACCTCATGTGGAACAGTCTGCCTGGAGGCCTGTTCACGCTGCCCCAGTACTCGACGTACCTGGGGGACTTCCCCTTCTACTACGCCAAGCTCGGTCAGTCCATCGCTCCTGCAAATTCTGTATGCTGAGAAAAGCCTGTTCATGGCGCTTGTTAAACTCCGATGGACTGATTTGCATTCGGGGCGGAACATCTTCCAACAGCTGGAACAGCTGGCGCGTGACAGCTGTTGAATACTCGTAGACTCGTGATCTGACATGGCGTCAAGTGATTAAGTTTCTCTTTTATCCATTTCCGATTCATCGCAGAGAAGCTCACCAATTAGACCTGCTGTGTGTTATTTGTGCGCGGTTAATTGGCTCCACTTGGGGCTTATTGTTGACGTTGGGATTTGCTCCAGCGGCACCTTTTCCTTTACCAGTCTAATTAGACCTGTTCAGTTGCACTGTATAAGTAAAGTAAACAATCCCCAACTAAGACTCCTAAGCTATCAAAGAGGTGTCACTTACAGATCATATTCTACTCTGTGCAGTTCACACATTTTACACTGGAACAGGAATGACTGATGCCAAACCGCTGTGATGACACGCCAACATAGAACCAGCGGGGGGGGGTCGGTTGTGGTCTCTGGAGTGATGCTGCAATGTGAGCGAACTCCAATCCGATGATCGTTCGTTTGCGTGTTTGAAACCTCACCACTGTCTCTTCCCGGCTGTTCTCAGGTGTTAAGCCGTATACCAAGTTCACGGCCATCGTTCACGTGGTCAGCCCACTGGTCTCCCAGTCCCAGCCGGTCATGAAGCTCCTCGTGGCTGTGGCCAAATCCCAGTACTGTGCTCAGGTAATTAAAACACCCACACAACAGAAAAGTGGGCTCAGCAAGAAAGGCAACGGGCCGTTTGTGTGCCGGTGTCACTGCTCAGGCTCATCACCTCACCGGTGTGACACTCCTCACTCTACAGATACTATAATGACACTATAACAGTCATTTTTCAGTGAATTCATCAAGTGATTGGGTTCACTCTCATTTGAATTTCCACTACAAGGTCTCTCTTATGTTGTAGCACCAGTG
The DNA here is from genome assembly GCF_964276395.1 of Gasterosteus aculeatus. Lineage (NCBI taxonomy): Eukaryota > Metazoa > Chordata > Actinopteri > Perciformes > Gasterosteidae > Gasterosteus > Gasterosteus aculeatus. The sequence continues at coordinate 14,417,638 of NC_135707.1, read as the reverse complement.
GTTTGAATCTGCAATAAACGTATGTACCACTGGCATTTAGCAGATCCACCATAAACCAGTTTTTTCTGGGTTTAAAACGGCTTGGCCAGCATGAAGGTGACAGCGCTTTTTGTTTTAACATCAACAGCGATGCAGTTTGTCGCTGTCATAGAACTGTAGGCGGTGTGACGGTTTCTGAAAATAGTCCTGCAGTAGAAAGACGACGTCTTCCACATAAGTAGGGACTAAATAAAATAGAGGGCTTTGAATTAGAAAAAAGGGGCCTCATTGTGGTGGTTTGATCTGTACATATATTTAGAAGCCAGAGATGGATTGTGAATCATTATCACACCATTTCTAGTGTAGCTCCCATCGAGTGTACTAACATGGTATGAAGATGTTGTGATGACTAATCTTTACCTATTTTCCCCTCTGTGCAGGTGATCGTTGTGTGGAACTGTGACAAGCCTCTTCCTGCCAAGCACCGCTGGCCTGTCACCTCAGTTCCTGTCATTGTTATAGAAGGAGAAAACAAGGTAGAGAAATGACCACAAAGCCCGGAACGCGTCTCTCACTCACCAAACTCGTGTTCAACACTCTTCAGTTGAAAATGATACAATAAATCATTCTCATCAAGATGTAAGATTAGTGAAGTGCTGAATTTTGGCCCTCGTTGGTGTCCGGTCAGCTTGCGTGGCGTAAACGACGTGGCTCCGCTGCTGATGCAGCACCTTGAGTCATCGGTAGCGCTGCTTGTCAGGCAGATGGACCCCGCTTGTGCTCACACGCGCGCCCCGTTCATCCGCTGCTGGTTGTCTTCGAGCTGCACGGTGAAAGTTCCTTTCAGCAACTTGTCCCACTTTGCTTGAGCGTCTGTGTTTTGCATGTTTTGTATGCCAGGTGATAAGCAGTCGTTTCCTGCCCTACGACACGATTCCCACCGATGCCGTACTGAGTCTGGACGAGGACACCGTGCTCTCCACCACAGAGGTCCGACTGCCCGAATGTTTACATTTTTTTCCATTTTTTATCCAGTAAACACACACACACACCAGAGCTTATTAATTATCGATGAGTCACTATGATGTATGTGGTTTTCTGGCCTCATGTGTCGTCTTTCCGTCTCTTTTGCTCCTCTCTGAACTCGGTCCAGGTGGACTTTGCCTTCACGGTGTGGCTTAGTTTCCCAGACCGCATCGTCGGTTACCCGGCCCGCAGCCACTTCTGGGATGGCAGCAAGGAGCGGTGGGGCTACACTTCCAAATGGACCAACGACTACTCCATGGTGCTGACCGGGGCCGCCATCTATCACAAGTACTGCCGCTCTGTGATGTGTTTCGCTTCGCTCCCCGCTGCCATTCGGTTCCAGTTAATTGCAGCACGCAAACGCTTTTCTCTCTCCTTTTCTGTTCACCCTTAGATACTACCACTATTTGTACACCACCTACCTTCCCGCCAGTCTGAAGAGCATGGTGGACCAGATGTCAAACTGCGAGGACATCCTGATGAATTTCCTGGTGTCCTCTGTGTCTAAACTACCACCCATCAAGGTCACCCAGAAGAAACAATACAAGGAGACCATGATGGGACAGGTGAGGCAGAATATCTGTGCTGCGACACTAGTTGATTATACGTTATGCCTGTTAGGCATTATTGATGGCACTATTTAAAAGAGATGATATGGCACTTGTTGCTCATTTAAACATAGAGCACAAGGTTTCTCTTTCACAAATTCTGGTTGCTTCTCTAACTCAGTGCTGAACAGAGGGCGGCCTTTCCTGGTTACTGTAGAAGCTGCGTGCCTTTATGGCGTAACGCACCACTTAAAGCTTAATAATGTTAGCTGTTAAACTGTTAAATCTGTCATTTGTGAACTGAAATTTAAATGTTTTGGGTGATTCCTGCAATGTGACCTTCAATTTAAATAAACTCATGAATATTTACAACCGGCCCTAAAAGGTCAATAATTGGTGGTGGATTATTCATCTTTTAAACATTTTTTTTTATCTGTTTCTATTTCTCTTCCCCTCTTTCTTTCTCTTCTTCCCCTCTGTCTGTCTCCTTTTCACTCCCGCCTCCAGAGCTCCCGGGCGTCCCGCTGGGCTGACCCGGACCATTTTGCCCAGCGTCAGACTTGTATGAACAAGTTTGCCAGCTGGTTTGGCACCATGCCCCTCGTCCATTCTCAGATGAGGCTGGACCCGGTACTGTTCAAAGACCAGGTGTCCATACTGCGCAAGAAGTACAGGGACATTGAGAGACTATAACCCCTCCGAAGCACCCCCAACCCCCCCCCCCCTCTCTCTGGACACGGCGCAGACGATAGAGCACATGGGTTGTGTCCCCCCCCCGAGGAGGACCGGAAACTGGAACAGATTTCCCCTTACTCACACGAGTACCGCCTGCATGAGCTCACCAGCAGGCCGCTGGTCTCTGTGCGGTGTGTCCTGCTCTGTGCACGCAGGTCGCTGAAAGTCTCTCTGATGGAATATTATTGATGATCATGACGATTGTTTTGTACTCGGTGAATGAATGGCCAGCACTTCTCCCCCTATATCGTCTTGATTAAAACCAATAGCAGGTGGGCAGAGAGGACAATGACGACCCTCTCCACCACAGAAATGAGTTCTGATCATCCATTTGATGGTCACAGTGCCTCGGGTTTATCGAACGGCGTTTGGGTCTGGGAGTGCGGGAAAGTCATTGTGCAGAAGGAGCACCTTTTGTGTTTGTTTTCTCGCGACTGGCTGTATAATTGATGGGATAATGGTTCTCTTAGTAAGTTCTTCAAGTCAGCATCTTTCTTGATTCCTTGCCAAACTAAAATGAAGACTTATTTGTATTCAATCGACAAACAAAATAATCATGAGGTGCCATTCTTCAATATTGTGCTGGTCTAAGGGACACCAGCTGCCTTGGTTTGGGGAGGCTGAGCTTTCTCGTCCAACCGGCCCGGGGTCCCTTTGAAGAGGGAACCGATGTGATCGTTTTGGGCTCGGTCGACCATCGTCTTTATGCCACAGACTAAATTCATGTCGTCCACTGACTTGAGCTTTCAGCAAGTGTTGGCATCGGACTAACTCGACTTCTTTATCTTCTTAACAAATTGGCAGGAATTTTCCCACAAATTCTGATACTGTTAAAAGGCACAGGGAAGACATTTGCAGGTTGCAAGTTTTTAATTAATTGCATTTGTCGTATTTCTTCATGAGTACATTTTGCAGAAAGCCAATTTTGTGTCTCTGGTTATCATGTTCCTTCATCTCTACTGGGCTTTGGACACGGTATAAAGACAAAGTGTCAGACCAGGATGTGAAAGTTGGTTCCATGTTTATATTTATAAATGTCAACATTTTCTGTTTGTTTTCTCAATCTGATAATTGTATCTAACTGCAAATATGTACATGGAAGATGCACGAGTCGCCGGAACGCAAACGATTTTAATTTAATTTTCCAGATGGATCACAAGGTTTATTGACTGAAAATATTTCGGTTGGTTTCATAAACCATGAGTCATTTTTTTCTGTCACTCAAACATATCTGAAAATGTTGACCCTTCGTCTCTAACTCTGAGTACATCTGTCGCTGGATTATTGCTGTAAAGCCAGCAACATTTCTGGAGACAGCGGACCACACCTGCCCCCACACCGCCACACATTTTGGAGGACGATGAATCATTTAGGTCATTTTGGTAAGCTACATCTTCACTGTAACGTGTGCCAATCGGTCATCTGTGATTTAGCTTTCATATTTTCTTAGCTAATTGAAGGAATACCATGAATTCCAAGGAACTTTTCCTGTCTGTATAAACGAGACGAGAAAGACTGGGGGGGGGCAAGAAATGGTGTATGTGTGAAAGTCCGGGGCTGCATGGTGTTTTTTCACATGTTGAAAGCAAACGGAACAATCCTAGTATTACTAAACCGCTATCCAGACAGCTCAATGGTCGTAAACAGAACCGTATTTCAGAAATGAACCTGGTGCAATATTTAAGATATCTCTTCTGTGTCGTCTCACAGGCCCACAGGGTTATATATTGATGTGCCTTCAGAAGTACCCTTTTCTAAATATTTTATTTTCCCCCATCTACCTTGTGCAAGAAACGCATCCCTGTTTTCATTTGATAGTTTATTCTTTTCTTTATCGATATCGAGTAAAACATAATGGTTCCCCAAATGATTGTATTCAACACTGAAATGCTACTGAGACTCCTCCACAGATCGGATAATGACATTCCCGCCTTTTCTGTTTTCTTCAGTTTTTACACTACTGCCTTGAATCATATGGTTGTCATAAGTATAATAATACATTTCATTTCTTTCACTTCATTCAATCGCACACAGTATTTATCAGACAGGATTGAGTCCCGACTGAATCTCTGCCTGCTTCCTTCCCTCTTCTGTAACCGCAGACCTAATTTTATAGAAATTAAAATGGAAAGATGGAGGGAAATGAATCACAATTTTGTAAAATAATTTTATAAAAACAAAAATAAATCAATTAAAATATTTGATATGAATTGCCTTTCTTTTGTATGTATATTTTCTGACCATTTTATATCTGTAATGTCCGGTATTAGAACTACAAATCTGCGCTGCAAAAGAGCTACGTTGCGATCCCTCGTCCTTTCCGACTGGCAGCCCGTTCTCAGGCTTCCCCAAACATATTTTGCATGTTGGGGTTTATGTAGTGTTCCCTCTGAGAGAGCCAAACTAAATAATACCTTCGGCTGTGCGTGTGCATGCACGTGCACTCCTTTTCCTATGCCAGGAAACTGCTGTGTTTACATAAATCTGTGTCAGAATGATCGGTTTAGACACGCTGCATAAATAACAGCATCTTTCCAGGATGATCCCATGGTGCACGAGAGCTGCCAACCAAGCTACAAGAGAGAAACCCCCAAAACGCACACACACTCGGAGATGGACACTAAACTGGGCAAAACTCATGAAACAAAAAGCTGTGCGGTATTTTGGAGCTGGATTATACAGTAACACACCAAAGGAAAACCATTTGGACATCACTCCAAGACCACGTCCACCCTGGATGGTCTAAGAACCGAATCAGAAAGAATCCCCAAGAGATCCAAATGTTTTACAGGCTTTTTGTTTGCATGGTGACCGGAAATAAATGTGTTTTGTTGTAAACCAAGGAGAAAAGTTTCAATACTTGAAGAAATTGGAGCAAATGCCCATTCTTTCCTACTTTTCCTACACTAAACAAACATGAGCATATTATGGCAATTTTAGTCAAAGCGATTGATTTCATGGGAATGTGACTTCAATCGACCTTCATTTGGATACATGTGCATTGCGTCTTCCAGCCCACATATGTACAAGAATGCTTCAGCGCATCCAAACCGCAGCCTGTTTTACTCCATACAGCTGTACTACACAAATGATACACTTTAGCTGCATAGAGAGAATCAGATGTCCGGGGCTTTGTGACTCACCCCGTGGTGCGTCGACGCAGTGGTTCATTTAATGCAGAGAAGCATCCGTGCTGAAGTGACTGCTTTGTCTCAGGCTGTGTAGATGTCTGATAGGGAAAAATAACTTGATTTATCATGAATCGGCAACACGTTGTAAAAGCTCCACCCAGCTTTTAATTAAACACCATTTTAAAAAGTCATTATTGTCCCTCTTGCCTTTGCTATCTTTCAATTCTGGAGTTTAATAGTTAAGCTCAGATCAATAATTCATTTATCTAACAATGAGCCGTTGAGTCTGTGCAATGCTAAAATGTGTGTGATAACGATGATGTGATTGACTTCTGAGCATATCGGCACGGATTCAAATACATGAAGTGAATTAGTTCTTCCCTCGAAGCCATACATGCGTCTGTGTTATCATCCTGCCATTGTGATGATTATCACGCCGCTCAAGTGCCTTGGGAGTTTACCTTGTTTTATCATCTGTACCGTCACTGCAGATATCTAGCAATGCATGTTGCTTTATTGAATAGGACTGAAAGGATTTGATGAGTAAATTCTCACACCATGCAGATAACGAGACCTTTATTTACACACTAACAGGGAGCGCTGCTGCTGCTGCTGCACCATAAACATGGTCAACTGGCAGCACTTCTTCTACTGCAGATGCATATTTGACTGTAGATGATTCAGTTCAGTCTCTCTGGGATTCTCCTCACCTGTGTATCTGTTTGAATTTGTTTTTCTGGTGGGCATGTTGATGTTCTATTTAAGTGTAGCATGCACAATAGTTCAGGGGCCTCAGATGCAATCTGCAATTCCACTGATGACATGTCAGAACGTCTGCTGTGATAAAGGTGTGCGTGGTCTGGTGATGTGCTGGCTGTGGGTCATAACCGGAGCTTCCAACATCTGGATCTGCTGTCTTTCAAAACATTAGCTGACAGATGGGACACCTGTCCGTCACATTCACATCCACAAAAACGCAATACCATGAGCACAACAGCCGCGTGCAACCTTTGTTGGAAGTGAACCCTGCGAAAAATAAAAATATTTTTCTAACAAAAGCAGTTCCGACAGACAAAAGGTGAGTCAGGTGACTAATTTGTTACTACGTGTGAGGGAACACAGCGTGTGACCATTATTAGTATTGATCACATGTCAAGCACCGTCCGTGTCTCCGGTGGGCATTGAGCACTGGGCCACAGCGCCCCCTATCTGCGCTCGGTGCGAACAGCGGGCTGTCTGCCTGCGTCGGCCCCTCACACTCCGCAGACTCCTCCTCCGCCATTTTTGACTGTAAACATCCTGCCGATTTTAAAAGGACAGCGGTGAGCGGGAGGAAGGCGACTGGCGCCATCTTGGCTGTTTTAATGAGTACAACAGGGGATAATTCGCTGGGAGGATTCACATAGCCATTATAATTTCACTGTAAAGGGGGAGCAGCCGGTAAGTGTGTTTGCAGCGGGAATATTTACGCGAGGTTATGTGTGTTCTGCGGGCCGAGATAAGCATGCACGTTTGTGTGGGTCCGCTGCGGCCTTCACTGTACAGGGAGCCGTTAGCCACCTGCTAACGATACAGTTGTGCTGAATGAGGGGAAAAGTATGAGTAACGCCAGTGTTTCATTGGCGCCTTGTTCCGGCGCGCTTTCTGGGTTTTTTTCACATGCGAGCTGTGTTTTTGTCCGTTGTTTTAACGTAAGATTAATTAAATAAAACCCGTATGAATGGTTTCCTTTCTCGTTTTGTAGTTAGCTGGCGGCTAGTTTTAGTTCATCCCACTTGATGGCGCCGACTATTTCCTGGCGTTGACCAACCCTTGGCGCTCTTAACGCATTACACCGTATTAACTTAACTTACGTGTCTAACGTTACATAACCACACACACGTCTCTTTTAACAAAAAAATCTGTTTGCGCGAGTTATGAAGTGATTATTCATATGTCTAGATTATTGCTTACGTGTTTTATACTAGCTGTTACATGTGCAATTCCAATGTTTTGTCTGGGGAAAAAGCTTGTTTTGATTTAAAATTGTATTATATCCCTCTAAATACTACGCTGTGTCGTGATTTAGAGTTACATCTTACATAACGTTTCAAGTTAGCTTTGACCATATTCAGAACAACCAGGGGCAAAATATGTGCTTTGCGGGAGCCAGATGATACCTGATCACACGCTAGTTAAGTTAGTTAACCTAAGTTAATGATCCAACAAGAGACTACCTAACATTCGTTTCAATCAAACCCGTAACGTTACATCGAGAGAGAGAGACAGAGAGAGAGCGCACAACTCTCCCGTAACAAGTGTAACCAGGCGCCCATGAAACCGTAACCACCTCTTCAGATACTACCATTACTTACTAATAGCTAATACCATGTTGGCTACCTTGGTCTCAATAAATCGATGACTCTATTTTTCCCCCCGATTTGCTTTGCTTATTCGAGGGACCTTTTGATTTGGACTTCCTCCACCAGCCAAGTTCATCTGCATTTTTGAAAACCAGTCGTGGTGACTTGGTTCTTGTGATCGGTTTATCACACAATTGCTGTTAACTGCCTCCCTAATGGCATTATGAGCACAATAAGAATTGATCGTTATAACAGCTAATAGGATCCACATGTTTGTAATCGCTACGCATTGGTTCTGTTCAGCAGTCAATCTGCTCATCCTGAACATGTCTTGAGCATTTTGATTATTCTTTTCTTTCGTTTCTCCTCATTGTTTTGGAAATGCATCTCCCTCCTAATCACTGATGTGTTTATACCCCCTCCCTCCTCAGGTGAACCATACCACAGTGTGAGTGTGTGAGCCAGGGCAACCAGGGCAATGTTCTACGCCCACTTTGTCCTCAGCAAACGTGGGCCGCTGGCCAAGATCTGGCTAGCGGCCCACTGGGACAAGAAGCTGACCAAGGCTCATGTGTTTGAATGCAACCTTGAGAGCAGCGTGGAGAGCATCATCTCACCGAAGGTAACGAGACAACATTTTTTGCCTCCCAATTATTAAAATTAATTCATTTTCAAAAGAATATTCTACCAAAGACAAAGAAGAATGAATGGAGACTAGTTACAGCAGCGTTAATGCTCCATCAACAAATTGGATTGCCTTCATACAACGGTTGCCCTCCAGTGTGTTTGCAAGGACCTCTTTCAAAGTACCTCGTTCCTGTACAATGTTGATATATGCTGATACCATTCAGTGTTGTTTTTGAGCAAAGCAAATGTACCCTCACAACGTGCCTGGTCTTTGTTTAATTTTCCCATTTCCCCCCCTTTTTCTTAGGTGAAGATGGCGTTGCGTACGTCTGGTCACCTGCTCCTAGGGGTGGTGAGAATCTACCATAGGAAGGCCAAATACCTGCTGGCCGACTGTAATGAAGCCTTCATCAAGATCAAAATGGCTTTTAGGCCAGGTAAGAAGAACAGATGAGCAAAGTGCTTTCTCTAATCTGGAAGAAAGGCATTACTGCATTCAGGCTGATGGCAAAACGGAACATCTTTGTGCCTTTAGAAACAAGGTTAAAGTTGGAAAGAAACCTTGTTTCTAAAGACACTGGGGCGCGTTTTTTTTAACCACTTTAACCAGCAGTTATACAAGACTGTAAAGATGAACTGCAGTTGAATGTGTGATTGATTTTCCCACACTGACTTTGAGGAGTTTGATCACGGAGGACATGTGTCTGTTATAACAATATTAGAACTTTTTTCTCTGTCCAGGTGTTGTGGATCTCCCTGAGGAAAACCGAGAGGCGGCGTACAACGCCATCACTTTACCTGAAGAGTTCCATGACTTTGACCAGCCACTTCCTGATTTGGAGTAAGTTAAATTCAACTACAGTTCAGATTTCATTCACCAATTTTGGTTTGTGTGATTTAAGTACCCGCTGTTGTACTAATCCTAGATTTTTTTCATTTATTAATTTTATTTTTGCTAACAGTGACATAGATGTGGCCCAGCAGTTCACCCTAAACCAGAGCAGAGTAGAAGAGATCACAATGAGGGAAGATGTTGGCAACCTCAGCCTGTTGCAGGACAACGACTTTGGTAGGACACTCTATGTAAATATCGGGGATGGGCATGTGTCTCAACCAATGAGAGCACTTGGAGGCGGGCCTAAGACTGCTGCAGTGATTCATATGAACAGAAATTGACTGGCGGAGAAAACTTGCAAACTTTTGCGTGAACATTACCAATTTAAGTCTTTCAGTGGGTGGGTTGATAGACGCAAAGTTATTTATAACCACTACTGGCTTGTTCTTTAAATACAGACAAGATGTGAAAACAAGCTGCTTTTGATTGTCACTCTTTATTTGGGTAAGCCAGCCATGCGGTTGTTCCCCTCACATGAATCCCCCCCGGGTCCTGACTGTTAAGCTGCTCCCTGATAACAGAACCATGTTTTATTCTGGTACCTCTTCAGAAAATAAACCAAACATTGCTCTAACAAAGTAGGTATAACCTCAATGTGCTAGCAGTTGCACGTAGCTTTGGTATCATATTTTATTTGATTACATAATTGTTTAAGTTGTGATTTACAATACATATATTAACTGCTACTGCATGCAGGGAATACTGCTTTTAAAAAGTCGCAAATTACTTTAAAGTGTTTTTACTTATTGCCCAGCACAAATGTATCATGTGGTTTACAATGGTGCATCATACATCTAAATATGTACGAGGCGATAATTGCAAATTTCAATAATAATGGCACATAATTTAGGATGGTACAACAAAACCGACTTCCCCTGTTCATATTTTCATAACATCCATGTCCTGTACTCTTCAGCTGACTTTGGTATGGATGAACGAGAAATGATGCGCGAGGCCAGCACATTTGAGGAGGATATCATGCACGGTGCCACGGCCTCTAACCTTTTGCTGGAGGCGGAGCCTGGCCCAGCCAACCTCCCTGACAAATCCAACCACATGGAGTATGATGACTTTGGGGATGCCTCCATGGGCAACAGTGATGGGGGAATGCTGGGTGAGCCACATCAGGTTACTGTTTGAGTTGTTCTCTTTACTCTTTATGGTAAAGTTATTAATAGCTAATCCCAATTATTTCCCAGTTGATAAGCTACTGAGCTCTGATGACGGAGGAGGTATTTTTGACGACCCTCCAGCCATCACTGCAAGCGTCATGATGCCACCGGACCATGGAGACGATGATGACGATTTTGACAACCTCCAGTCACGTAAGTGAAGTTGGGCTGTTTTCTCTTCACTTATTGCAGAGCGTGTGAAACAGAATATACAGTTTGTTTAATAGGTGCTATGTTTCAATAAAGTACATTCAGTTGATTGAGGGGCTGCTTGTCGGACATGCACTCAGACGCAAGCATGCCTTTTTGCTTGGAGGCTAGGGCTGCCAGCTCCGTGGCCCCGCCCACCCTCACACCCTCTCCCCCGTAGTGGGAGCGAGACTGGATCCCTGTTGACGACGAATGTGTCTTTCGTGTCTTTAGCGGGTCCTGACAGCCCAGACTCCGGCCCGGCAGAGCCTCTGCCAGCAATGGCTGACCAGACGGAACAGACCACACTGGTTCACAATGAGGAGGAGGCCTTTGCCCTGGAGCCCATTGACATCACTGGTAAGACCCGCCTTCAGCTCTGTCGAGATGGCTAAAAATGCTTTAATATTTGTAACATTCTATACATTTTATTATTCATTATTTGTTAAACTATTCCTTTTTTTTAATGTGTATATTGGAGGGTCAAATTGGCTGATGTGATTATATATCAGCCAATTTCATGGTGAGACCATCTTTGTCATGTATTGGAGAATTTGCTCTACATTTTCTCCCCCGGGAGCTACATCTAGTTGTGGTCAGCAGTTGCAAGCACTGTTTCAAATGAATTCATTTGCAGAATCTTTAGACAATTGACCTACAGATCCCTTAAGTGGAGCATTGTTTACAGTGTGCTGAAACGTTACCCTTTTAAGGATGGAGAAAAGCCGAGGAATTAAGTATTTTACTTTATTCTGCAGTGAAAGAGACCAAGGCGAAGCGTAAGAGGAAGCTGATTGTTGACAGCGTGAAGGAATTGGACAGTAAGACCATCAGGGCTCAGCTGTCCGACTACTCTGACATTGTCACCACCCTGGACCTTGCCCCCCCCACCAAGAAGCTCATGATGTGGAAGGAGACCGGCGGAGTGGAGAAGCTTTTCTCTCTGCCTGCTCAGCCTCTTTGGAATGTCAGGCTGCTCAAGGTGACGTATTCTTGTTTGGAATCATGCATGCAGGCATTTGTGAATACATTTGTACACATATTACATTTTTGACAACCTATTAATGCCGGTTTGAAATCCTTCACAAGCCGTATTCCCACTTTGCGAACGGCATTGAGCGAGCCGGGCCGGCTGTCTGACTCCAAGTAGGGCAAACCCAGGCGCTTTTTAATGGGAGAGTAGAAGTGATTGGTTTTCGTCTGGATCTTCTGTCCTCTCAAACCTACACGTTTCCCCTCTAGAATACTGCATGATTTAGCAAACCTCTTTGTCTGGCCTCGGCCTTCCTAACACTCTACTGGTTATGCCTGGATCGCACTTATTGCTGTGGGGCACAGAGCTAATCAGGGAACTCCTAATTAAAGGTGAAGATGGATAATGCATCATTAATGAGGAAAAGTGGTAAAACAGTCTCCGGGAATGATCCTTGTGTGTGAGTGATGTGTCACTAGAACTCTGTTAGTCCAACAAGATGCACAGATACCTTCTTCCCTGGGTTTTAAAAATTGTGACTTTTTCTTTCATTCAATAAAACTTCTGCCCGAGTTTAACGGTTGACTTTTTCGATATCAGATGTTCACGCGCTGCTTGACGCCTCTGGTGCCAGACGAGCTGAGGAAGAGGAGGAAGGGTGGCGACGCAGACAGTCTCGACGAGTTCCTCAAAGAGCTGGAGAACCCAGAGGTGCCAAGAGAGGAGGTCATGAGTCAGCACAGAGACGTAATCGGTGAGTCCGCTTGGATAAGAGGGGCGCTCATAACCAGCGCCTAACCCCCACCCTTTTTTAAAAAAAAATCATTTTTATTAACAATCTCCCTCAGGCCAGACCATCATGGAGGAGCCCAGCATGTTAGCAGCCTCTGCCATGGAGGGCAGTAGGACGACTCTGGACGAGACCGTCATGCCTCCCCCATCCACCCCCCGCGGGGTCAAACGCAAGACCATAGACAAAGAGCCCATCCTTCCTGTGAGTGCTCGTCAGCTACATTTTATTTTTGCTTTTCTTGGCACTTGGTGTGGGCGTTGCATAGTATATAAAGTAATGTTTAAAGGCCCCAAATGTTTTTTTATTTCAGTGCTTACACATTTAAAACCGATTTCATGACAAATACCGCCCCTTGATTCAAGTACATGCCCTTTAAACCAGATTTGATTTATTTAATGTCAATGAGGTCACATTAATCATGTGTAATCCAGTTTAAATTCCAGGTGCTTTTATTTTCAGTAAACCTGTGAAAATGCTCACAGATGAACTGGGAGCGACACAAAGCGTAATTACTTTGTCTGAACTTTGTCCCCATGTCAGATGGCAGCCTTGGAGCCGCAGCATGTGGCCGACCGCTCGGTCTTGTCTCAGAGGTTAGACGTACATCAGGTGGATCTGCCCCCAGAGGAGAGCAGCCTCAACCTCACCCAGCTCGTCCCCGAGCTTGACCTGCTCAGTGAAAAGAGCAAAGACAAGAAGGATGACAGCGAGGAAGAGGAGGTAAGGGGGAAATCACTGCTTTCTCTGATACTGTATCATTGGTAGTAGTCTTGATGGCTGGCTAGGGATGCATCTCGTCAGTTTGGTTAATAAGTTCCCAAACCGATGTAAAAAAAACTACTGGAAAGTAAGTGAAAAGGGGTAAGCAAAGTTATTGCAGGCGTGTGCAGTTTGTAGAACATCCCGTTCTGTGGTGACGTTTAGTTCATTGTGTGAGTGTTGAGATTTGAGCCGGCTGATGCTGATGACTGTTCTCAGGACCAGGACGGTCAGACCGGAGACCAGGACCAGGAGGAGAAGAGATGGAACAAGAGAACCCAGCAGATGCTGCACGGTCTCCAGGTACCAAAAAAAGTTACTTTTCTGAAATTCCTGAAATTATGAATGGAAAGATTTGCGCATAAAACAAAATTCCAGAGACTCTCAGGCCCTGGGAGGGATCGGCATTGGTGAGAATAAAGCTGTACGTGGGAGGAGTTGAGCGTTCAAATGCACATAGTAACTCCTCCAAAACCTATGGGAAGGGGTTGAATAAATGCAGCCCAATGCACGCCTCCTCCTGCTGCACCAGACCTGTGTGGTCTGTGAGCCTCAACAGGAAGAGGGGCGGACTAAGGGGCTTGGTGGCTGGTGGTTACACACTCAGGTGCAGCCCAACGGCTCAATGCTCGCGGGCAGAGAGCCTGCTAGCAACACGGCAGAATAATAGTATAGGCAGCGGAAAGGGTCCCTGCAGTATCACAACTCTAGTGGGTCTGAAGTGAGGATTCAGGGGGATTAGTATATGTAGATTGTATCAATCTACATAGTATGAAGTAAATTGTTGAGTATCACAATTTTTTAAAGAAATTTAAATGTTTAAAATAATTTTAAACTGACTCCTGTGCTTCTGTCCCTGTAGCGCGTCATGGCAAAGACCGGCGCAGACTCTGTTAGCCTGCTTGAATTGTGCCGGAACAACAACAAGAAGCAGGCAGCTGCCAAGTTTTACAGTTTTCTCGTGCTCAAGAAGCAGCAAGCCATCGAGGTCACCCAGACTGAGCCCTACAGCGACATCGTTGCCACTGCTGGACCAAGATTCCACCTCATTTAGACATCGGAAGAACAGACAAGCACTTCGCTTGCAACAAACATACTTTTTTAATTACGCAACTCAAATTTTTGCCTTTTTTATTTTGTGTTTCCCTGTCCCATTTTTGTCTGGGTAAGGGGAGGGAGTAGGAGGGTATGGGTTTGAAACTTTAAAAAAAGAAAAGCTCATTTCACTGTACTACCGGTGGAATCATGCAGTATTCATTTGGTTGATACGCAGGGAGGACGAATGTTTTAACAAGTATATTTATAAAACAACCCTTTTTCAGTCACTGATTTGTAAGCTTTTCTTTTGTTTTATAAATTAAATGTGTCTGCTTATTTCACTAGTCTCATACCATTGGCCCTCACACCTGAATCATTGCAGATTTTAAGATAAAGAGCCCTGTATTTTCACAAGGAATCCTATATTGACTGTACATGTTCTGGAAAGGTACTGTTTTATTGCTCAGAAGTGTGACCTCTCATCTTCTCCTTGTTGCACTTGTTCTTTTATGATAAACAAAAATGGTGACTCTGTCAAAACAGTGGGGACTTATACCCTGTATTAAAAATCACGTTTCAGATGTATAATTCCAGCAGTTTTAACAATACAGTTTTGTGATTTTTTTTTTTTTTGTACCTTCCTACTTGTATGCTTATTTACCTTTTTGCATTATGTAACTAGGTAATGTACTTGTTACAATTAAGTTCAGTATCCCACCTTTTTAGTCTTCAGGTAACCTCTAGTTGTGATACATCTGTAAAGATTTGAAATAAAGTGTTTTAAGTACTTGGTAATTGGATGTTACTCATTCATAGTGCTCTTATTAAATTATCCATTCTAAGGGCTCTTTATTAATGGGTTTTCAGAAAGGATATGAAGATGAAAGTCAAATTAGGGGAGAATTTTATAATATAAAAACTCACCTATTGACTTACCCGTACAGGTAACTTTAGTGTTACTTTAGGAAAGGGCAGTAGTTATAAATGTTACGCTACAGTAGAATACTATACACACAGTATGTTTTAGTATGTGTGTTTGTGATTTTTTTTTATATATATATATACATATATATATGATTATTGTTGTGCTATGTCAATTGGATTTTAAACCAAGCACCCTTATTACACCGCCAAACCACTGGAGAGATTGCTGCTGCTTATTTACTGCTTGGAACTGAAGAGGCCATCTCGATTTAGACCTTGTTTCTCTACGGACAGGAAAGCAAACGCGTCTTTACCGGAAACGTTCGTCACTGAACTCTTTCCTCCCCCTTTCCGCGTGCGCTGTAGAGATGGCTTCACGTAAAGAGTCTGTTCCAGCTGTTACCCCCGCGGTCGCTTCTACCAGCGGCACGTTGGACTCTCCTGTCAAACAGATCCAGATTGAAGGATTGGTAAGTCTTCCTCCCGCGTGATGTATCAGATGCCGGAGCCGGACGGCCCGGAGACCGGTTGCGAGTGTTAGCTAGCAGAGGCGCATGCTAGCTACAGTGTGAGCATCGTCATGGCGGTCAGATAAAGTCTAAACGAGTGTTTTGTAACGTGTATTGTGCTTTGTCATCGTGGCGGATGCTTGAATTGTATGTTGTGTTAATTAAACACACGCTGTATTGACCGGTGTAACGGCTAATGCTATGCTAACCGTTTTACGTTATCGTTAGCCGATGCTAAACGTGTGGAACGAGGGCTGTCCCTGCGCGTTGTCTGGAAGGACCAGAGGCTAATGATGCTGATTCTTGCTTCCCTCTCACATACGTCTGATTTCTGTCTAAAAAACGAACAATGTGAAGTAGGAGCAATTTCAGGCGTCAGAATCGATAGCATGGTGGTCAGGTTTTTAGACGTCCTTTATACTGTAGTGATGTAATATTTAATTTGATCACTGATCAGTCGTGCTGTTGCCACCTATTGAGTTTGAATTGGGCTTTTCGACTGATTATCGTTGTTAGGAATGACTTATCTGGTCCAACAACAAAAATATTGATTATAGTAACTTAATATAACCATAAATTAGGTACGTGATCCCCATCCAATAGTCTGGAGTGACATCTACTCCCTGCTGATCTTCATTAATGTGATATAATAATAATAATAATAATAATGAACCATGCTGGGTATAGAGGCCCTCTTATAGCATAGTTTTGGAATTTGTTTACACCATTTTCAAATCTTGGGTCTTTTAAAACCCTTGTCGATTGTGTGCTGTTGCTCTCTAAGTAGATAGTGTTTAATTTCATCTGACCCAAACGTTTTTTAGTATTTATTTCGTGTTCTGCAGTACCTCAGTACAAGCAGCAGAGGACAAACTTGCTTCACCGGCCGCTTCTGGTGTTCTCCACCCTCTCGCCCAACGCCGCCCTGGACCAAGCGGCTCATTTGCTTCGTGTGCCTGCACACATTTGCAGGGCTTGGACGTGCCAGCTGCCGCCTTCCGTTTTACTCTGCTCATTAACATCGCCCTGGAGTCTCAGGCCCCAATTTCAGATCTAAATATTTCACCTCAATGTGTATTATTTAGACTCCTTAATGAGCTTTCTCAGCCTTATCAACCAAACCATTCTTTCCACTCGCGGCTGGCTTTGAAATAGAAAACCTGTGTGTGTGACCATTTGGGTTGGGACGGTTTGAAGGAAAGGGGTCAGTTTCGGGTGGAGTTTACCTGAGTGCGCAGACACCCGTCTGTCACCGGTGCTGCTGGAGGGTCGCCCACTGATGGTGTTGACACCGCTGTCGGGAACCGAATTGCCTCCTCACTTTTTGAAGAGGTTTGCTGTTGCCACGGGAGCACGGGAGTGCCGAGTCTTATTCACACGCCACGAATTATGAAACCACCTTTTTTGCAGCATTTTCACATTGGGGTTTGAAGGCTCTGGAGTGACGAAAAATGGCTGAAGATGTGTAAGAAATTAGTTGCGTAAAAAAATACTTTTAGCAATGTCAGACGTTTCCCTTAGATTTGTTATTTGCCCCCCAGCACTTTGCCAGAACAGTACCCCCCCCCCCCCCCCCCCCCCTCGAGGCGATTCCACTTGTCTGCGGTCCTTCAGCCTGCGCTCATCAGGAACCCCAGTTTGAGCCACATGTTCCCATCTGCTCAGGAGAGTTTCTGACTTTGGTTGTATTTCTCCTATCGCTGCTTCGTGATGCAGAAACTACAGTTTATATTTACTTGGTATGTGATCGTCCCGGTGGTTTTGCTGTCAGCGAGGGTTGTTTTGATCCTTGATCATCACCCCTCATGGAACTAATTGTACAACGCTACAACAGGCCGAGCGACTTGGTTTTCATGAAACAAACAAACACATCATTGAGGAATGATTATAGCGGCAATCTGATTCCCCGCTGGCCACTGTTCCATGCGAGAACAGTTAACGTTGCTCAAGTAATGATTGCTGCGAATGAAATTGAGTAGCGGTTAATGAGTAGCACAAGCAAGATTTTGAATTCTTATTTTTATCTTCACGGAACACCTGTGAGCAAGCGCTGTCGTTCAAACTCTCTGCACTCTCATTTGTTTCCTTCCCCGCGTTGCAGTAACGCCTCTGGTTGGTTGTTGACAGGGCGGCTGCCGTTAGTCTCGGACTGCTTCCCACAACAATTCTGACGTGGCCCGACGAAATGGTACCCTGAGCTCTAATACGACTGCAATTAGTGTGAGCAATGTTTTGGTACCATTCCTGCTGCCTGCGGTGCCTAAATAGACGACGGATTCTCTGCGCTCCCACAGAAACGCGTCCTGTTGAGTCTCGTACTGCTCCTCTCGTTCTCACTGGCAACGCAACGTACAACAAGACATCCAGGTGGCCTCTTCTTTTGTTTTACTGCCGTTGCTCTTGTCGGTTGAACCGGCCCGATGGCGGCAGACGGGACGACCCGTCATCAGGCGATGAGCATTCTACTCTGAAACATGTGTTGCTGTAACCTTAAATGGATGATGCCAGTCTTTTCCACACACTGAGGCCCACGTCTTTGTAAGTGAGCGCTGGAATAGGAACTGAAAGGGTTGGATCAATGCGTCTCTCCCCAAACGGCTCCGGTCCTCAACCTTACAGACGTCAGCTGAAGATTTTGAGTCGCATTGAATAATGTCTGACGTTTTCCCTAAAAGGTTGAACACTAAATGCTCTTTTCATATTATTTTATTCACGATGGGATTTGAATTGATTCAGATTTAATTTAATAAGCACCGTGGAGTTTCATTTGCAGCAGTTTGAATCTCCATTGTTTAAAGTGTGTGACCTCATTTTGATCCAGACAGTTGAAGGAAAGGTGTCTCTCTGTTATGACATGTGTTTGTGTCTCATTGGCATACGGTATGCATTATGCACCATTCAGCCAGTGACGCACAATGCATGCCATATGCCAATGCAACACACAAACACAACACACCCGTCCTTTTGTGAGCTCTTGTGCTCATCCTGTGTTCCAAATAGTCTTTATTAATTATCTGGTTCTCTGCGGTGGTCTTTTGACCACGGCTTAATCCGGCCCGAGCCACGGCGAACCTTTTATCTCTGGAAAGTAGTTTCCAAATCTAGGATGGAGTTTGTCTTCTCGTCAGAGTTGCTGTCGAAGAAACGTTTCTATGGGCTCCGATTGGCTTCCTTCACTGCGCCGTGGACACCGAACAACAATGCTGTTGAATTCTCTCTGACCTGAGTGAGCTATGGGAGTAAAGCTGGGGGGCGGCTAAGCTTCTCAGGGAGGAAAGAGGACCTTGATATGACCGTGACATATAATGCTCAAGTGCAGGGAACCCCGCTCACAAGTCTGTAAGGAGCGGATTCCCTCCCGTTACACCGAGCAAAGGGCCGTTGGTCCGGGTTCCTTTTACGCTACGCCATAATACTCCACCAGAGGTTTGTTAATCGGTGTGAAATCGTCTCCGTCCGAGACAGATGTTACTGGAAATGGATGGGAAGAAAGGCACTATGAAGAGAATATTAAATCTAAACTAAGACCTCTCCTTCCACACCGCTAAAATAAAAGTAATTAAAGGCTCGTCTCTCTTGCCGTACTTTCTCATGAGTTGAGCCCCGTTGTGGCGGGAAGATGAGCCCCTTTTGTGAGCGAGAGAGAGAAGATTTATGATGAGAATTAAAGGCAGCCAACAGGGGATTTGGCTCCGCGATTGATTTTGCAAAATTCAATTTTAAGCCTGTTGATTTATAACGCGCGGCCCGTATATCCATCTTCGGCCTCTCTGCACGAGGTGAGCTCACTGGGCTAGCTTCTGGTGAGCTAGATCAATACAAATGGTGTGGATTTGTTTGAGTGCGAGAGATGGAGATAAAGAGAGCAAGCGATGGGGTGAGAAGAAAAGAACATTGCTGGGGAGCGTTGGTGCGTGCGTGCGGATCCAGGTTCGCACAAACGTAGAGCTTTACAGGCTTTGCTTCAAATGCCTTATGGCATTTACTCAGCATCACCAGGAAGCCAACTTGACAAATCCACCGACACCTCCGATCCCACCTTCCTTTCTTTCTTCCTCCCCACCTTTTTTTTCCTTCCATGTTCAGCGCAGACGGCGTAGATTCAGGACTTGTCTTAAAGCTGTGCTGGAATTAGCATAGCGTTATTTATTTGACTTTCTTGGAGTTGTTTTTAGCCAATGGTCCCGTCTCTCTCCCCCCTCCTTATCCTCACACACACACACACACACACACCAGCAGATTGCCAACAGTTCAATGGCTAAAAGCACAGTGTTTCTGTGCTCTCATCTCTCGCTGGTGGAGGACTAGAAAGTCTGTTTTGCTGCCCCCCCTCCACCCCCCCCCAGCCTATTGGTCAGACTGTCCTCCCCTCAGTTGGAGAAGCAAAGGCTGGGAATGAGATTTGTTTTTCTACCCACTGCGCCCCCTCGTCACCCCCCTTTTACTTGTTGCATGACAGGTCCAGCACTTCATTGAAATAAATCATCTCCCAAGACTGATGCATGCGTGTGTGTGTGTGTGTGTGTGCATGCTTGAGCTGTTTTGTTGTGAGCATGGCCCCGGGACTGCGTGCACGTCTGCGTGTGTGTGTGTGTGTTATTAATGCCGCTGGCTGTGACCTGCCCACGCGGTTATCCGTGAGATTTATGCTCTGCCGCACCACACGGTGGGTTGAGCCCCTCGTCCTCTTCCTGTCCATTTAGACGCTCTGCCTTATTCTTCTCTACTCATTGCCTCGGCTGTTTTGCCTGGTCAAGATTTCCCATGATTGTTTGTGTGTGTGTGTGTCCCTGCTGTCCCTGCTGTCCGTGGTGCAGCAGTGGAGCATAAACCAGCTCTTCAATCATGTGGAGGCATGTCCTATTGGCCCATTTATATCTGGCATTAAATATTAAATGCATACGATGATGCATGGACACCCGGTCCAGATGAGGCAGGGTGCTGTGGGATTTCAGGCTACAGCTCCAAATACACCCTCCTACTCTACGTGGGTTGCATTTTTGTTACGTTTCAGGTTTTTGCTCTCTCCTGTGCTGCCATTTGAATGTCCTCCCCCCCTTTAGTGTAAAGACATGGCGATGCTCTAGCCACTGTGGTTCAATGTAATTTAACATTTGACGTGTGTGTGTGACGGCCTCCAGGCTTCATGCCTTTAGTGGGTCTTTCCCTCGGCAGTGGTTGACTGACACGGCCGGTTCTGCTAGGACACACTGTCAATCTGGGTGAGCTACTGACAGAAGCCCACCAGGCTTGACGTATATTCTATATATTCACCACCTCAACTATGTACAGTACAGACAAACCAGATCTGACGTGACTTGGAAGCCGTGTCCCAGTCACACATTTTGTCTGCTGCAAAAGGTGGAAGGATCTGTATCCTACGGAATGCACTGCATTGCAATTTGATCACCACTTACTGCCAGCGAATGTCCTGTGGTTGATATTTACTTTGGCCTGAAGTCACTGTTACAGTGTGTAGTGAGGGATGTAAACTCACAATAGAATTATTATACAAATATGTTTCTAAAAATTGAAATGTCTTCTTTTCCTGTTGATATTCATTGAAATTGTTTATTTTATTGTCATGTGATGAAAATACAATGTGTCAAAAACCATGGAAATACTGCAATTCTGAATGTGGGAGCGATGGAAAAGAAAAATAAACATGACGAGCAGAGGCACCAATGAATTGGAAAACATAAATCAAAAAAACCTAAAATACAATAAGAAGTGAGGCTGTTCGTGATAAATAAATAAGCCCTGGCTCAGAAAGGGGAATCATTTGTCATGACCTGGATATTGAAAGGAGTGTTGATGAGGTATTGATGGCGCTCCCGCTGTTTTTCACAGGTGGTGCTGAAGATAATCAAGCACTACCAGGAAGAGGGCCAGGGCAGCGAGGTGGTCCAGGGCGTCCTGCTGGGCCTGGTGGTGGAGGACCGGCTGGAGATCACCAACTGCTTCCCCTTTCCCCAGCACACCGAGGACGATGCAGACTTTGATGAAGGTAAATGAGGGCAGCGTTCCCCTGGATAAATGCAATAGAGCCTGTCTGCAGTGGCTGCAGGGACTATGCGGGCTGGTACATTTAGGACATTTCACCCCTGCAGTTTTTAACCGAGGGGAAACTTGCAGATGATAACGATACCTGAATGATTCACTAACAAAGGGGCTCGGGTCCTGCCTTGTTTCTCAATTGATTTGGTCAATATGCTGCCACATTCTACATGATCATTCAAGTTACGTTGAATACTGCAAGATGTTGAGATGGAACACTCCTGGAAAATGTACTGCTTGTTGGAACCCTGTAGTTTGTTGGTATTATTTAATTTGAATATCCTTTACCGGTCAGCTGAAAATGAGGTCCTGGCACTGAGCCGACTAATTCATTCACAAAAAACATCTGGTCATGAAATGCAACCAAACGGACTGATCCGAAAGTCCGATAGGCAGCAAAATAATGACAATGTTTCAGAGGCAGATCACCATTGTTAGTCCATTAGATTTCCACGAACTGTAAAGAAAGGACAGACCGCCGAGGCCAGCAGCCGAGATAAAGTCACATCAACAACTTTTTGAATGTCTGCGTGTGCGGCAAATGTCCCGAGGCACGGCAACTTTTAACTAAGCCGACTGTCTGCCGGGTGTGCTGCACTGCCGGTGTCGGGGTCGATGTGTCAGGGCAGCGGTGCAGGGATGGAGTGCCTCCATTGTTTGCTTGCCAGGCAGGCGGTACAAACCTGCACTGGCCTTTGATTTGGTTATTTATTTATTTTTCGCACATGTGCTTTATTTTTCTCCGCCTCCCGTCAGCTTTCATATCAAAGGATACCATGTCCTCTGACCTCGGCTCTTCCCTTGTCAAGCCTTGTCATCCGCTCCTTGTTAGTGCAACAATATCTAATACCAGCCAGACTGAAGGATGGCACGGTGAGCATGTGCGGGGAAATGGAGGAAACTGAGAGAACCACCGCTCTAACGGGCGCCACAGCTAATGAGCAACCTCCCGAAATTCTGCACCGTACACGAAGGCCAACGGCGGCTTATGGCGGTTATTGTCAGGAGCAGCTCCGTCTGTCAGTTTGGGAGGGCCCCGGCTTGTTGTGTTAACTGACACCGAGTGACAGATCCAGTCAATTAGTTGACCAAGTTGATAGAACTGCAACAAAGTTCCTCTTAGGGCTGCGCAATTAATTGAATTTCGGTGGCCATCCCAATTTTGGTTGCCACAATTAAATGAGCATGATCGACAGCAATATTGACGTTTAAAATGCGTGCCCTGCTACATACCAACCACCAGGGGGAGAACAACATGGGAGGAGTCATGGCATTCCTTTCAGCGGCAGACTAAGAATATCAGGGTCAGTATCCTCTGCCTAAATCCAGTATTTTCATTCAGCATTGCCTTTCGAAACCGGGAGTCGCAGCTCCCACCTGCCTTGGTCCGGGAGTTCTGTCTGTAATGTTCCAATCAGCACTTCATTACTCGGCACCGCACTACCTTTCTTTCTGCCAGTGAACGGCCTGGAGTGGATATGTGAGAAGCTGCAGGAGAGGAGCGAGCGAGAGAGACGGTCACACCAACCGCACACTCTTGTACTCTCTAGAGGCACAGGAGAATATTGGACCAAATTAGTTTTTGACGCTTTCATTGCTTTTTGATGACCGTCTCATGTGGACTGACTCTGTTTTTGCTTCAGTGTAGCCGTATTTCTCACCGCCATACCGACTTTCTGATACAAATCAGTTAATCGCTACACCCCTAGATGAAGCTTGTGTGGGACAGTGGGATTCACCTCCAATCAGGCACATCTGCATGTGCGGATACATCTGTGTCTGTGCAGAATGACTCGTCCTCTTAAGGAAAGATGGGCAGTTGTGTGACTTGTGTGCGAGCATGTCTGCTATGCTGCCATCTCATCAACAGGTGCCAGTGTGGTGCTGTACTTGAAGGATGGTCCGTGGCAACAAATGTGACCAATATGAGAGCAGGAGGGGGAGAGATGGAGAGGAGGGAGGGGTCATGAAGCGCGCTCAGCAGAGTCCGCCCAGATAAAACCTACGCTCACGCCTGCTACTTCCCCTGTCCTTAAATGCCTCGTCCTTGTATCGTTAACACAATGTATTGGGAGAGACGTGTGGCGCTTTTCTGCGGCACACAAGTAGCGTCGTAATAACGTGCGTCGGCCCTCTTCTTCTGTTGGGACGTGAGCGATCACACAGAGCAGAGGTATTACGGTTTTAACTTTGGCTATGGTTCCCATAGCTACATGGATATCAACACGAGGTGATATGACATCAGGACGTGATGGGAAGTAGTCGCTTTGGGCAGACGCATACACACATATATATGCGCGCGTGTTGAGGAGGAACTGCTGTGCGTAAAGGGCAATTTATTTTAAATTTTTTTAATTAAATTAAATGACACCTTCTTGGCCTCCTGATATAATGGTTGGGGAAACCCTGGGTAAGTGGAAGCATTCGGCTCAGCCATAGTTTGGTTACATTTGACCCCCATGTCTGACATGTCCTTGTCTCCCAAAAAACGACCATTTGACCACACTTTATTAAAGAAGTTTGGAAAACATTAATGACATTTGTCAGGGCACAAAACCAATGATCTGTTTTTAAACAAATCAACACCCAATATAACAATGGAGTTGTGCTGAACTAAATAAAGATAATCCAGACCCCTACTGTGTGAAACACATAAAGTGGTTTCCCGTTCAATGCTTAAGAAGTGATTGTATCAACGTAACCGCTCCTCAGCACAACTTTTGCTTAATCCCTTTTAATATTCAAGCCTGTGTCGCTAGTTTCCAGCAGCAAGACGAGGTATCCTGATGGTAGATGGTCTTTTCATCCCTCCTCTGCTTCCTCCTCCACCTTTTCTGTAACTCACTGCAGGAAGGAAAGTTGCCATTCTCAATGTCCATTTCCCATGATCCTCCTGTGCTATCACTCGCTGTGCTTCCTTCCTCCCGTACTTTTCTCCATCCCTCTCCTTTCATCTCCTTCTCCCTCAGTTCTGCACCTCGCTGTTGAAGAAATACCCCCATTATTTCCGTCTGTCTCTTCCACGACCATTGGAGGATTTCTAAAGCCGAATGCTTTGAAAGAGAACGGTTTTTAGCGTTGAGCCGATGTTCTGTCGGGGTAATTATCCCTTTGCAAATGAAGCGTTCGTTTTAATTGTCTACTTATTTGACAGCCGTACTTAGGAGACAATTGACGATAATAAATGATTAGAGGCTACGAGTAGTTTAATTCAGTGTACGTCATACCTGCAAACTAAATCAAAATAGGTCATAGTACAATTTATACATTATGAATATACAATAAAACATCTTTGATGTGACAGGCATAGCCAGCGTTAAGACCTCCACAGCGTCTTCACTTTCCCTCCAACTTTACATCCTTTCACTCCAAATCACTTCCCAAACCCGCTTGGTTTGCATGGGTGGTACGTGTGCTAATGGAGCCCCCTGTCTTCCATCAGGCTTCACATTGTGCATTAAGTTCCGCCAGTGGAACAACCGAGCCAGTGTCCTGATTTCAGTAATTGGATGTGTTTTTTGCGGGTGGGCGCCTCAGACGACGCATGATGGTCATCTCTTAACGTTTTCCTTTGGACAGTTGAACTGACAACACATCACAACGCTGTAGATGTTCCAGGCCCGACAACAGGCTTAATTGAAAGGAGCATTGGGAAGTCTCCATGTGTAAACAACCCGTGGTCCCTAATGAGGTTGAATTTGCTGATTGGCACCCTCTTTTCAGTGCATTTGTTTTTCATGCCATCTCCTCTGCTACTGTTTGAATTACTCTGCAAAACAATTAGCCCCACAACTTGAGATTGAAGGGATTTTGTTGGGCTGTAAGAAAGAAAAAAACATTGCGAGCATTAAAAGGAAAAACTAGAACGAGTCCTTCAAAATGGCTTTATTATTTTTTTTACCCTTTTCAGGATTTGGTATCAATTAAGAACTCTAATTAGGTACACAGACTGTTAATATAAGATCAGTATTTGCTGTAACTACACATTTGGCAATTGCAATAGAGCTGTTGTAAAAACCTTTGAGGACCGTACCAAAATGTGTTGAATTTATCTGCAATGCCTTGTGTGTGCATCAGGTGGCCACCTTGGGGTCTTAAATGTTAATCTATTGCACAGGTGCCATAGACTTGCATGAACTCTGAAGGCCAGCAGGGGGGGCACAAAAAGAAGGGTCGATTGTGTTTAAGTTAATGAAAAAGTCACCCTACTTCTCACTTGATTTATTACCTCGGTAAAGAAAAAAGATTAATTGATGGTCCTAATCGCTAGTTTTTAGGATGAAATTAATTTTATTTTCACCATTTATCTCACCATATAAGCCAACTGAATAGTGCGCTACCTGTGTGGGAAGAGTTGTGGTATTAACAACCACGTGACGATTACACGTTTATGCTAATTTGTCGTCTTTACTCTTAATTAGCTAATGTGTGCTGGAAGAAAATGCAATTTTTGTTTAGCAAGCAAAATAAAAAAATGGTCAAATGTAACTAATTTAACATTTCTCAAAACAAATCTTTGACTTGTCAAACTTTCTGACATTACTCCATATTTTGGTGTTTCTCTCAACTGGTGGGGTTTACTGGGAGCAGAGCAGTCGTCAATGTTCTTTTTTTACCCCTAACATGCCGTCAGTAGTCAAAATGTACTGTGAGAAATATACCTTTTATTCCCCTGACTGCCACATAACTCAAGTGTAGTAAATCAAATGCAACGTTGAACAGTTTTCAAGGTGTCCCTTCCAGCCATACATTCTGTGATTGTGGCCAAAGAGTTCAATTTTAGTTTCATTGGTCTGTCTGCATGTTCGAAAAAGCCTCACCTTTTACGAGTGTGTTGCATACTAAAAGGGGGCTGATGGCGCTACAATGTAGACATGCATTTTAATGCACGCATGCCAGTACTACAAGTGGACACTCTAACTACACACTTTAATTTGAAAAGGCCTGCAATTACACGATACTACTTGTTTGTTCGAAGGGAAAGCGCAAAGCACAACAGAAGTGCTCCACACTCTTCAACCCCCCCGCTTCCTTAGTGCTTCTAAAAGGCCACAGTGTTGAGGATGCTGGTTATAAACGGCAAAAGAAATATGTATTTTTAAATTTTTAAAAACATAAAGCGTATTTGTGTGGATGCAGGTAGTAAAAGAGTGGTCTGTATCCGGCTAACGTGTGCGACAGTAGCGAGTGTTTGGTGAAGCGGTCTCTTTATGCCTTTGACCGAGCGAGGTGAGTACTCCTCTTTTAATAGTTCTCATACGAGTACTTGAATTTGGTGATATTTTAATAAGTACTAAGTAAGTACTTGGCCTGAGGTCTTTGAAAGTGACATTCGGTGCAAAAGTAAATGACACAGCAAATTCTGCAACCAAGCACCATGAATAGGCCTCAATCACTGCTCCACTTGTCCTTGTCATTCTTCAGCCGGCTATTTATGTTAGGATCCAACTTTCTGTGTTTCAGTTTGAAACTGTAGCATAAACCCAAATTTAACTATTGTTTCCTTTTTTTCTAATGCAATGTTGAGCCTAGCCGTGCTAGTCAGACTTTATTTGCTGGCTAGACACGTAACTAAAATGTGTCACGTGTTCCAGACATTTTTAAATGGCTTTGCTTCCTGTCCTTGTGAGAAATATCTACGTGGCATACGCCAATTTAGGATGAGACCGTTGATTAACGTCGGGCGTTTACACTCTGGGGGGGGGAGCGCTAACTTTGCTTTGACTGGCAGTAAAACTACAGCAGCGTTGCCTCAGATTCTTGTGGCTTTTCATCTGTCCTCATCCATCCGATGGTCCCTGACTTCCCCTCTGAATAATCTCCTCCTCCTGAGATTTTCGAGGATTGCCGTGTCCTTGCCTTCCCTTTTTATCCATTCTCCCCCCTTTATTATTCATAAGCCCGCTAACTTTCCCCTTGCGATGTATCACAGAAACCCCGGTCCAAACTGCTTTGTCGAGAGTTAACTTGTGCCAACGCTCTAGCAGGGTGTTTAAAAAAATAATTATTATACTGTATACAATTCCAAAATAGTTGAACCAACATTTTGGTGTTTTGTTCAAGATTTCTAACAAGGGCATTTTCTTTTTGATGTGGATCACAAGGCTTGGTTAAAGCACGTCTCTAGAGGGCAGTTTATTTGAATACCTAAATGTCTCTGTCTATGGCGAGTTCTCACACAACTAAACTGTGCTTCAGTGATATTCACTGATATGCATTGTGATCTTCGCCCACGCTCTAAAACCAGAGTATTCAATTTAAATTCAACAATGTAGAGAATTTCCCATCGTCCACAGTAACCTGTGGGGAGGGAACGCACAAAGACTGCAGGAAAGAAGCAAAGTCTGTAATGTGTCAGTAATGTGATTTAATATTTATCATAATAAGGATGGTAGCAGCAGCAGTTGTCAGCAGGGCCGCGGCAGGAACAGGGTCCGGACTGAAACAAAATTAGTGATGCGCATTAATGTTGACGGTAACAGTAAGTGGGAATAATGATGGTGTTCGAAGCGGCAGGTGTCAGTAGGGCCGAGGCGGGTCCAGAGTCTACGGAAACCTGCGAGGCGAGAAAGCACAAAAACTCTGGGGAAGAAGCTGAATTAGTGATGTGCATTGATGAGGAGAGAGCGAGAGAGAGAGAGCACATCACAAACTTACAACTTGTGGTATGTATTAAACTTGCCCAGCATTATTGTATTAACCTCCGTATGTAGCCAACAACTGACTGTTCAATTCAATAATCTCAACAAAATGTATTTCTGATTTTCAAACGATAAATAATACATAATTTAATAATACATTTTTCTGTTGTTAAAAAAGAAATGCATATAAGCGCTTCTGAAAAATGTTTCTCTTTAAAGTACTTCAATTTGGAAATTTTTATATTCAGTTAATTAAGGTGTTCTCCCAAAAAAGTCACATTATATTCTTCTTGTCTTCCAATATCTGTCATTTGTGGGCAGGGACTTTATGTGTGGTAGTCAAAACCACTTGTTTCAGCTCTGCTCGTGTCTGTTAGCATTGTTGGCCAGTGATTGAATGCATTAAGATTGTGATCACATTTACCTCCTGGTTTTATATTTCTCTGCCTTCATTTCCGATGTGAGTAGTTGCGTTTATCCAAAAGATTTTTGCTCTGTCTCGTAGTGGCGCTTCATGTGACTGATTTTCTTAATAGGTAGTCTCTGAACATAGAAGACCTGTATCATTCCGTTCGGTGTGGCTAGAAAAGCGGCAAGCGACAATTGAATGATTCTTCTATTATTCCTGGTTATATGTCCAGATACCGATTCGACCTTCTACTGACCCCGGCTTTAAAAGATTCCCACTCCTTGTCTTTTTCTCTTTGCCCCTCTGCCGTTCCCCCCTCTCTCTATCTGAGCTGTCTCTCTCACTATGGAGCAGACCAGAGACTGGCTGTTAGCAGCGAGCGGGGCCTCTCCTGCTTCAGAATGCTCACCCGGTGTAATATATCAAGAGCGTGTGTCCCCCGGGGGCCGTCACCGTCGCCATCCGTGCCACTGTTTTATTCATCTGCTCCTTTTGTCTCATTACGATTCTGCCCCACATTAAATCTGGTGTGCGGGAGGGTCAGAATGCTATTCCTACACACTGCTGCTAATCCGGGTGGGCTGTGTAGGGGGGGGAGGGGGTGAAAGGTAAGGAGTGAACAATGAGACGATGATGGCAGGTTTGAAGAAAGGGGCTGACGTTTGAAGTGGGGAAAAAGATGGACGGCAAAGGTAAGCGTCTAAGAGACTCAGGGAAATGTTGAGGAATAAACAGGGTAAAGAGGGAAGGTTGGTAACCATGTTCATGACGAATGCTGACCAGAGTACAGCGGGATGAACAAATGGTATCTCTGCCACTGTAGGAGGCAACTGAACACCAAAAGCAATTATCAGGGTTTAATTCCTACTTGTAACCTCTATCTTGGCAAGGAACTGTTATTAAAACCAGTTGCTCACATTTTCCGCTTATGATCCTCTGGGCGATTTTGACTACCCAGGCCGGGTCCCGCCAGTTCTCTGCTGTGCGGCTGGTGTATCGCACGGTGGCAGAGAATTGACCGCATGGTCCTCCTGTCGAAGTTGACCATGAGCTTTAGAGGTCAGTTTGGCTCTCTTGATTTTCCTCAAGAAGAAGGACCCTCTGTTGAGCTTTCTTCACCATGTGGGAGGTGTTGATGGCCCATTTGAGATCCTTTGTGATGTGGATTCCCAGGAACAGGTCTTCCTGGGAGACTAAGTTATTGTCAGAACACCACTTGACCACCTCCTCGTTGTCTGAGATCAGTCCTACTACACCAGAAAAGGGCCGGGCTGAGCACGCTGCCCTGCGGAGCTCCTGTGGTCAGGATGGGGGGGTTGGTATGTGCAGTTGCCCATTCTGACGGTTTGTGGTCTGTTTGTGAGGAGGCTTCTATTGTGTAGTTGCTCAGATCCTTAATATTGTTTATGGCGAAGAAATGTCATTTTACTTTCTTCAAAAATCTGAGCATCTTTCTCAATAACGTACTAATGTTTTGGCGTTTTACAGTCGCACATCAAAACTTTCTTTTGTGCCTCTCCCAATGAGGCAATTGCCTGATTGAGAATGATGCATGATATACAGTTGCACTCATAATTATTCAACCCAATTGCAAATTAGGATAAATTGGGTGTTAGTAGCCGAACTCACTCTACTGCTGCCCCCCTTCTCCCCGAAGTTTTTTTTTTTTTAGTGCAATCTCTGTATTATTTACAAAGTGGGCTTATTGCTGAGTTGTAAGTCAACCACATGTGAGATGTTATAAGCATGGGTATATTATCTTTGGTTCAGAACCATCATTTAGGGCTGCTCTAATTCAATGAACTCCATAACATAATCATGCTATTTTTAGCAATGTGTTCTAGATAAATCCTCTTAAATGTTATTAATGTCACTCTGTTAAGCAGAGCAGACATAGTTTGCTTCATTATGGCTCCGCGCGATTTGTTGACCAGCTTGCCCGTAAATGAAACCAGAGGCCGTCTCTTTTGGAAGCGGCCGTCAGCGTTCCATCGTCACTCACTTCCACCAGTTGTGTAACTTCATCACTCGGTGACTGACATACTGAAGCGTTTTAAACGGCCGGCTCCCAGGCTTTGCAGCAGTCCTGCCAGAAGGAGTTGGTGGGGCAGTGTTTCCTTGAGTGGGTCGGGGGGGGTTCATGGATGAATGGTTTGCACCCAGAAACTAGTTATGTAACGCAACATTAAACTATATTGATGTGTCCTTCAAGACCCAGAATGGTAGAATGCTTAGGGTAGGTGAACTACGGAGGTCAAATTTCATGTACTTACTGCCGGGGGAGAATTTGTTGAGGTGCATATTGCGAGAGTCTCAAGAACTCGTATGTGACCTTTCACCACACTTACCTGGCATGTTTCTGACAAGTGTAATAGCATGTAACTACTGTTTCATCCTATAAATCATTTGAAAAGATATTGAAATAACGAGTAACCTTTAACTAGTATTTGCCCGGAGATCAGGTGGATTTAGTTTTTCCTCCCACTCAAAGACTCATTAGGATATGTGAGCAAATGGACACAGGCCGTATCCCCACGGTATCTCCCCGTCTACGTAAACAAAGCAGCCGCTTCTCTGCCGTCACCCCGCTCGTGCGTTTCTGTGCGTGGGCGTGTGAGGCAGGCAGCTCCCCGCGGGCTTTGCTTAACTAAGATTAATTGCACCTAATCCACTGTGCCAGGTGGAACATGGGTGCGCTCGCACAAACACACGGACGCAGGCACAAACAGGCGCGCACATCCCATTATAGCCTCGCTTGTGACAATTAGCCTCGTATCTCTCCCGACGCCCCGGAACAGACCACAACTCGATACCGCCATTTACTCCTCGACAACCGGCGCATTCATCACGGTTCCCTCGCTCTGAGCGATGAGCGCGCGGTACGGACAAAGTGCCGTGACAGCAGGACGGGTTGTCTGCTCTGCACATCGGCGCCCGCTGACCCTCAACAGAACTTTAGGAGAAAAAGGAAAGCATGTGCTTGAAAATGGCGCCGTTTGACAGGTGTGTGCGAGATGCGGCATGTCTGTATGAACATGCGAAGAATAATTAGCAAGGAATTTTATTTTTATTTGCATATGCCTGTACAATCTACATATAAATATCCCTAAATGAAAACTTGGTTGGAAACTGTAGCTAAATATTAGCTTTCTACTTCTTTCTCTCACACTGTTAGCTAGAGTTTGCTCAAAGAGGAAATGTACCGATGAAAGACCTGCTGACGCCTTCCATGTAGCGTTCTCCTTTCCACTCTCTTTAGCTCCTCTTCGCCGCTCTATTTCTGTCTCTCCTCTTTCATAATGATGTTGAGTGGTAGACCTCTTAATCTTGCCACTGTGTTGTCATGCACATAATGTATCTACATGAACTCGATGGCACCTTCAGCAGCACAACCGGTCGGTTCTGTCCGTATTGAACACGGTAAATGAACCCCACACGTCCAAAGTTGATGTACATTTATTTAAACATAATTTATTTAATATTTTTTCCTTTTGTACCATTGTTCAACAGTCCCAGGTCTGCACTATAATAACCTCTGGACATGCATGGTTCTACTATCTGTTTTTTTAAATGGGATTTTGCTTACCCGTCACGTTAGCGGGATTCTCGCAAATGTCACTGGCGAGCCACTGGATCACACAGCGTGTGATGATCCGTCTTTTCAGCCTCCGTGTAATGTTAGTCAGATGAGCAGCCAGTCAGTGACCGGATCAATCAGCGTATTGTGAGGAGCTACTGGCAGATGTAGGGAGATGGGTAGGTCGCATCTACGAAGATGACCGAGCGACAATGGCCGCAGTGAGGCTTTGCTTTATGCTTCTTACACTTCTTGCCCGTCTGGCTTTGGGAAGAGTTTCATTGGTGAGTGAACGAACAATCTGTCAATATATTTTGAAGGTGCCTGCTCTATTCCAAACTTATTCCAGGAGCTGCCTTCAGGACGTTTCAGTGTAACAAACCATCCGGGGGGGTGGAGCGGGGTCAGTTTAGGGCAGGGGTAGGCAAACTTTTTAGCTCAGGGGCCACCTTGACTGTTAAAATTTGACTGACGGGCCGGCCGGTATCAGATGGATAGACAGTGTTTATGTCAACAAATATAAATTATAAGTAAAAGCCAATAACTAAAAAGTAAAGTGAACTTTACATTACATTGCATTTCAGTGGGAACAATGTTGTTGGTCCCCCTTTTTTCCCCAGTGCATGATAGTTTGGTGTCAGCTTTGTTGTGGCAATTCTCAACACAGGTGAGCAGCGCAGACAGCAGCAGCTGGACTCGCAGCCTGATGCGCTGCAGAAAGCATCTTCTGCCGCACGGCACGTAAATACCGCTGTAACGCTTCTCCGTTCCCGACTTGAGTTAAGAAACATCAATGCTGGTCTTTTGCCATCATCGAGCTTTGGGAAACTCAAGTCGGGAACGGAGAAGAGTTACAGCGGTCGTTACTATAATTTATAATTCATAATACTCGGTGGGCCGGATCAAAACGCCCAACGGACCAGGTCCGGCCTGCGGGCCATAGTGAAGGGACTCTGCAGAGGAGGAAAATGCAATAATTTCATCAGGTATTCTGCGCTCTTATTTAGTGACTTGGAGGAGTAGCAATGTTAGCGGGGGGCTGGGTAAACCGTCAAGCAGACGTGGAACAACGAGGCACAACGGGCAGCTCCTCTCAAGGCCTTCCATCGTCAAGATTGACTTTGTTCTCCAAACTCGACAATACCAGATGTATTGTTGTACAAAGGCGGAAAGTCTGGCTAGAGGCGCTTTGTAGAATACTTAACAGGATTGTGACAGACCTTTTTGAAGCAAAGTGAGGAATAAAAATGCATGTATAAGTGGGGGATGGTGTGAACCACTTTCTGCTTATGTCTCAGTGCACCGCTCTGGGTCTGTTTGTCCCTCATCGGTCGAGAACGTGGACTCATTAAGTAAGTCGCCGTCCTGAGGGTTGGATGAAAACTACACGCTTCTATGGCGATGGTGGCTTTAGACTTTAATGCGCCGGATCCTTTTTCGGATTTTTCGTTTTTCCTCTCTGCTCTCAAGTATTTATGACATGCCAAGATGAGCACGCTTCGCTGTCGCCACGGAGCACCGCTGGCAACATATGGGGAATTGGTCATTCAGCGCAGCCTGCGACGCCAGCACTCCCATCAATCATCAGAATGGACATTGTTTTGTGTTTTTCAATGTGGACTTTGTGAGGAAATTGATGGGTCAATGCAAAGTCAAAATGTATTTTGTATGCGAGGTGAGAAAGCAAACCCGTGTGGATTTTTCCATGCTGAACACTTGCGCTGCTCAGATAGCAGCTGTACTTTTCTGTTCGGAAACCAAACCTTTTTAAAGAGTTTATTATTCTACCCTTTTTTTTAATTGCAACTAAAAGGGTATTTTTAAGAAAAATATTATGGTTTCATTTTTGGATCGAGGTCTGATTGGACCGTCAAACTTCATTTTAAGCTTTTTGAAATTAAATTCATCTGCTCCACTTCCTCTCTAATAAGTAGATTAAAAGCATAGACTCGTGCCTACTTATTTCCAGGCAGCCAGTCGAGGTGTTGATTACAATGTGCTGTGACTCACAGCTCTTCACGTTCAGACACAAACTAACTCGCACGCATCCCGCTGCGCCCGCTGACGTGTTGTGGCCTGCAGCAGCATGCGAGGTCTGATGCAGTTCACCTCTCGTGTCATTGAACATTAGAGAATAGACTATCTGTCCGCTTCATTGGTAAGACGTGCTCTCCCAATCACACACTGGTCTTGCCTGATTATGACGCTTCACCTTATTGCCCAGGGTGATGCGTTCATCTCCCAGCTAGTGTCGCACGGTGTACCGGTACTAGAAAGTTACCACGGTACCCTGACGTTGAAAACTATAAAAAAAAAATTAGTACAGGTACTTAAAAAAAAAAAAAAAAAAGCACGCAATCATAGCGCACTCACTGTTCTGCTCCCTGTCAGGCTGCCTGCACGCATTGACTGCGAGGCTTTAACACGCGCAACAGGCAGCCGTCATTCACAGCGAGTTATAAGGGGAGACACACACAGACCCGTCGGTAAAACCTGCTTAAACCCCACCCAGGCAAAGGGAGGGAACGCTTCGAATATGGCCAAGCACCTTTCAGACAGACACCCCGAACTTTTCAGAGAGTTCAAAAGAACGACAGGCTGGTGGATCTTGACCCAATTGTTTTTATTTTTAGTTAAGAAAAGATAATTATTCCATGAATTAAGAAATATCAATGTGAAAATATCAAACTCTATATGCAGTAAATTAAGCATTGTTTATCCCACAGGCAGTCAAACCGATGGCTGGTAAAAAAGGAAACCTTACAGATTTTTTATTTATTACTATCACAGATGAATATTCTAGTATCCTATTTGTGGTATCGTAAGTATCGGGTACTGTAATATTTTAGCAGGTATAGTATCGAAGTCATAATTTTGGTATCGTGACAACCCCACTCTCAGCTGATGCCTCCACTCTACCCTACACACATGCTGGCTTCACATGGTCGGCTCGCCATACACGGCGTCCTCGTGCTTCGCACGTCTCACGCTTTGTATTTGACGTTGCGCTTTCCACACACACTCGTGTTCACAAACACAGTCCTGCTCTCCCAAATTTTTCCAGTCAATCAGAATCGCATCCTGTTCACCATTCTCTCGCTTACCCATACTATTTTCTTTCTTTTTTTTAATTTTTTTTATAGACTTTCCTTTCTTTGTCTTACACCTCCCCCTGCCCTCCCTTTCCTCTTTCTCGCTCGCACACCCACACCCGTACTCACTCACACACACGCACGAAGGGAACGGGCAGACTCATTCCCCGACTGGCCTCGGGACCCAGATTGATTGATTTTAGGAGAGGAGGCCGGACAGCCAAAATGAATGAGGAATAGCAAACAGTGGCGCATGCTCCCACCTCTGTGCCTTGATGATATTCTGAAATTGGCTGTTCTCTGGCTTATTCTGGCGTTAATGTCCACAGAATGTTAAATGCTGTCTCGGTAATGCAACAATGGGGAGCAAGATGGGTTTTGGGGGGGGGGGGGGGGGGATTCTCTCCATAGAAAATGCAGAGAGGTGGTCATGCTGGGATTCTTTTTAGGACTGTTAAGTCTCATTGTGGAAAGGATCCAGATAGCAAAGGTAGTACGCATAATGGCTGCTCATGTGCTTAAAGAATGGGCGAGGGAAGGAAGCACACATTTCTAGCTGATTTTTGTGAACGGCAAGTCAACATCCTGCTTTGTACTAAAAGGATTTCTTCTGAATTTGATCATCAGTGCGCTGCTATCTTTAACTTGGACATCTGTGAGCTACCGCACTGGATTCTTCTATAGTTGGACGAAGCAGATGTTTTGAAGTCGAGGCTAAACCCTTCACCTCCACCTCAAAGCCAGCAGAGAACCTGGTTCCTTCATGTGCCACCATTCAGATCACCCTTTGTACCTTTTGGCAAGACCATAGTTACTTTCATGTTGATCTTCAATCTCTTCTCGTCTCCTTTCACGGCGGCTGGACAAACAAGGTGATTTTGTGTCCTTTACAAGGCTCTCTGTTCTGTATTTGTGCTGTAATCAGAACATAAACAGATAGTATCAGGATGCAGTAGTTTAATATATGTATATTTTGGTGATGGAAATAGGAAGTGAAAAACAATATCAAATAGTAACATTTGGATCATGGGCAAGAGTTAACCATATTGATGTAAAGCCAGTAAATTGTTTGCATTAGCTGCTAGCCTTGGACCAAATCCCTGTTGGAGATACTGCTATTCAAATATCCATTAGTAATTCAGGAGAAGCTCAAGCATTGGCCCAACCATTTGGCTCAATAAACAGTTTCTTTCACTACCAACTATGTTGGTGTCTCTGCAGCATTTCAGCCAACCGGTCTTTGTCTCTTTGGGTGGGCGCTTGGTAGCTTTCAGCCCCCCGTTGACCTCCTGGCTTAGAGAAAACTCGCTGGAGTCCCAGTTCTTTGGATTTCTTTGGCATCTCCTCCTGTCTCCGCACTCGATAACAGGAACAGGAGAGGAAAAGATGGCAGAGCCTACGGTTTGGCCGTCGATGCAAGTAGTGATGACTAACTATGTAAAACAGTGACTGGGCATATAAAGACTGCACCCACGGGCGGGTCACCAAGAACCAGGAGGGGAGCTGGCGGTTAGATTAGACACACGCGAAAGCCGATCGGTGACCGCGCGCCTCTCGTCAATCCTCCAGCTTTCTCTTCGGAGACGGATCACTCTGGACCATTTCCCAGCTATTGACAGGGCGTCGCGGCATGCACGCGCACCAGCGTAGCTTGAGAGGTAAGCACTGGTACGGATTTGGCATCAAAGAGCAGAGACCGGTACAGCGGCGAGGTGGGAGGAGGCCTCCCCTCTCCACCGGGCTCTACGTGTCCTGAAGTCTGCTGCTAGCGTTCCCCGAGGCAGAGCTGCTCTCCGACACACTGACCCTGCATGGCACAAACGCTGGCCCAGCTCCAGTCTGGGCCCCCGCTCTGTCCTCCTCCTTTGACGGCCCGGGTGAACTCTGTTTGTAGTCGCACTCGTGGCTAAATGAAGCGCCCCTCTTGCAATGTGTAGGGTAACAATACAGTGGAGAGCTGCGGGACGAATCGCCCCCCTTTCCAAATTATAGTCTACACACATTCTCTATTGGGTTTGCTACTACGCTTGACAATCAATCACACTCTCTGCAGACACACACACACACACACACACACACACACACACACGTGTGACACCACGTGACACCTCTCCCTCGGTGGTTTGTCACTGAGTTTCTACACGATCCCCAATCTCGTGTCTTCCGCCTGATGATACCCAATCTTCCCGAATGCCTTTCCCTGCTTGCCGTCTCTCCACCCTATTATCCAGTGAATCCAGGCTGCTTGCTTTTTATCTCACTGTCAATGTCCATCGTGGATTAAAAAGGCCAGATAAGGCCGGCCTAGTGCAGCCGGTCCATCCCGGCAGGACCGCCCGTGAATGAGGCCTCTTTGTCCGTCCGTCATCGATGTTCCGATCCACATGTTCCTTGTTTGATTGTCTGGAGTTGCCCGTCTCCTCGGGACGCTCTCCTGCTCTGGGGGGGTGGGGAAAAATGTGTAAATGTGGGCAGACCGGTGCAATTTATTCTCTGCAGTACAGCAGAGGCAGCGCAACAAATGAGGTGCTTGTGGCAGGCTGGCTAACGACTGGATAAGATAATGCAAATAAACCTGTAGGTTTTGCGTGTGTGGCTGCTCTTGTCGTGAGTGCCGCCTGTACTTGCAGATGTCAGATCGCTTCAGGTGACCACGCGTTGATGTATTTTGACTGAATTCACGCCCTGCTTTACATAGCAGCATCCCCAGCGGTCAAATTCAGACAATTAGAGAGGACCCTGAGGAGAAGAACACGTTTTTGACACTCACTCATTCCCGCTTCTTCCTTTTTTCTAGACGCCTCACCACCCTCTTCCTCATCTCATCCCCTTCCTCCTCCCTCTGCAACATGGACGTCTTCCTCTCTCTCCACTATCCTCCCCCTTGCCATTCTCTTTGCTCGGTTTCTGTTTGTCTGCTTCCCGCCTCTCCATGTTGTTCTTGTTAACAGCCCCAGTAGGAGATGGATGTGCTCTACAGGCTGGGGTCTCGGGGACCACAGCTGCCCAATAATACCTGATTTATCAACGTCCTGCAGCTAGCCTGCATGGAGATGTTGTTTTGCTTTGGTGCTTTGGTTGCTTGTATTTCTGGCTGCCCGTCCTCAGGATGTGTCTGGTGTAATGAAATGGTTCTCCCTGTGATGTATCGAGTCTTTTCTGCAGTAGCTAAAGCCCATCTGTGTGTCTATCCATCTATTTTTTTTTTTTTTTTCTTTTTTTTTTTCTGTCGTGAAATATTTTCTGACACAAGGAATGAAAGAGTGAATGATGTCCAGGTTGAGGTTTTGTTTTAGGATTCTCAACCACTTGTTTGTTGAATTTTGTTTTTCTCCCTGCCGTCTGTTCTTGCACCATGTCCAGTTCCAGATGGAGACCAGATATTCGGATTCCTCCAATTTTTTTTTTAGTGAAGTTTAATTTTGAATGAAATGTTTTCTTTCTCTTTTTCCGTCTCACTCCTCTGTTTGTACTCCTCTCTCTGCCTGTAGTCCAGTACCAGATGGAGATGATGCGTTCTCTGCGCCACGTCAACATTGACCATCTGCATGTGGGCTGGTACCAGTCCACCTACTATGGCTCCTTTGTCAGCCGAGCGCTGCTCGACTCTCAGTTCAGCTATCAGCACGCCATCGAAGAGTCCGTCGTGCTCATTTATGGTAAGTTGACCCGGACGGAAGGAGGACAACAACTGGACTTCTTTCCCCTCAGCCCAACTTCATAGTCAAAGTAATGTAGGAACTGTATACGAGATTGGTAGGTCACAAGATAACTGCACCGAAATATCTACAGGTAAATCCAATACATTGTTAATAGCTGGAAGAAAAGGGAATTCCTAATTGTCACAGTACATAAACAAGTCGGGCTTTGGCCAAAGTCTTTGAATTCGAGGTTTACAATACCTTTTTGAAAAAACACAAACCGTGTGTTTCAATGTTGCTTTGGTAGAGTGGTGTCCGGCCCAGAGAGCTGGAGGGTCCCACCGACGGGGCAGGGAAACCGGGTCAAGATTAACACGGTATCCACTAAAACAGCGATTCCCAAAGTGTGGGCCCACTGGTGGGCCGCGCAGGTACTGC
Source organism: Gasterosteus aculeatus (assembly GCF_964276395.1). NCBI lineage: Eukaryota > Metazoa > Chordata > Actinopteri > Perciformes > Gasterosteidae > Gasterosteus > Gasterosteus aculeatus. Next base: position 14,378,143 of record NC_135707.1, on the reverse strand, counting down.
AGGTGGGCCGCGAGAGGTCAATTTAAACAAACAGATAAATAAAACAATAAGGCTCTCGCTCGAAACTGCTGCTCTTGTCCGCCTGTCGTTATTCAACAAAAGGCGCCGCCAAACAAAACAATGTCAAACGGGGCACCCTCTTGTAGTATTAAAGTAAATATACCGCACTCCAAGGCGCACTTAAAAAGCTTTCATTTTCTCAAACGACAGTACACCTTATAATCCGGAGCGCCTTATATATATGGATAAATTGGTTAACCGGTTGATCCATACTGGTTGTACACGGCGCTCAAGGCGCTCTGCCAAACATGCCAAAGCTCGGTCTACGATGGCGAGATGCTGAGCGGGCGCTCAAGCGCGTGAGATATGGAGCTTGTTTCAGGGCGCGTCGGAGAAACAAAGCGTTCTTCTCGTTCTTGCCGAGCACTTCATGAGATTAAAGAGCGAGAGACGGTGCCCTTTTCTTTACAGTAGCTGAACCACCAAGCCCCGTCTCCACACCCCCCCCCCCATCCACCCGCCTCGACGTCAAACGCCTGACTGCAGTATCTTATGCGCATTATAATCCGATGCGCGCTATATATGAAAAATGTTCTAAAATGGGTCATTCATTGAAGGTGCGCCTTATTGTGCGGAAAACACGGCACATGAGCTCCGGAGAAAACGGTATACAAAACATACATCGTCGGTTAATACATTTATCGGTTAAATTCTTACGGTCATTTAATCATCCCTAGTTTATGTTTTGATCAGAGTTGTGATTAAAGGTTTGGGTGGGCCGCAAAAGATTTTCAGATTTCAAAGTGGGCCGCGGCATTCTTGAGTTTGGGAACCGCGGCACTAAAAGGTCACGTATTGGCATCGTGTGCCTCCACCTGCTCAGCAGTAAAGACCTTTAAGAGCTGCCTGTAATTGCTGCACCACGGATGCCGTCCCGGATGGATAAAGCTGTCTTTCAAAGTACAACGATATAAAAACCGACCTGACCGCGAAAAAGAGCTGTCAGCGCTAAACACTGCATTTAACTCCTCTGTGTCTAAATACGTGCTGATTCACTACTACGTACAATTGCTGCTCATTGACTTCTAAGGCAGTATATTAGTGCATTCTAATATAGTCGTGGTCTAAATGCCCAATATTGTATACGACACAATGTGGCGCGTCTTCCTCCTTTCAGGCTCACGTACTGAAAGGTGCGGATGGCCATATAGTCAGATGCTCACTGACCTGAAATCAGTCTCCCGTTTAAATGTCTTAGTGTTTATCCACATTTCCTTCCAGTCACGAATGAGGCAGAAACCCCAAATCCCCCTTTTAAAAAAGTAGATTGTCATGACTTGGTTGCTTTTTAAAAAGTCGCTCGCCAGCCAAAGCAGCGTGGGCAACCGCTGGTGTGAAGGAACTCCTCACGGCCCTGTTCTTTGCCTCCAAACTTCAGGGTTGTCATCTTCTCAAATTGTACAAATCCTCGACGGGCAAAGATTAATTTTAACCAGCAGACATCTGAACCCCTCTGATCTGGTCCCGCCAGCCAGCTGGCCAACGAGGCGGGCAGTCGGCCCTTTCTCATTCGAAATGAGGCCCCCTGTTAGTGTCAGTCAATAATGCAGCGCTTAATGGATCAAAGCCCCTCAGAGGAATTGACATCATCGCTCTTTAAAGACAAAGGGAAATAATTGATTTTGGTTTTCCTCTGCTAGTCATTAGCTCGCCGCTCACTTCGCGCTGTTTTGGTGACTCAGTCGGGATGTGGAAGTGATGTGGAATAAAATTGGGCGACCGAGCCCTTCCTCCGAGTCGCTCTAGAAACTTGACATTTTGCTGTCTTTTTAAGTGTTACTTTAACTTGCATTCAGTTGGTTGAATTGGTTTAATGTCGTAGAGCCTGCTGTGTAAATGTCATTTTGCGATGGACGGACCACTAGCTCCTCCACTCCTTTCCTCGCTGCTCACATTAGGACGCCTACACAGACACGTGGGTTTTCCAGCTGTAGAATGGATAGAAAAGAATTCCAGTTAAATGTCAAAACAAAACCAGTAAGCTATCTAATGGGGAGAGACTGGATCTCACCTGATTCTTTTTAGGGCAGCTCCTCTCCTGCTAGAACTTTTTTTACTTTTCTGTGCTCAAGACACTGGATGCTCTGATCAGTTAGACGTCTTTCAATGTTTGCAATAATTAGTAACTTTACACTTCTGAGATGTGTAAACATGAATACAAATGTAGTGCGTTATAAATACTCTTCGCTGCTTGACTTTAGTAAGAACAACATGCATTCTGGATTGTGGCTTTGGCCTATGATGGTGTGCAAAATGCAAACCCACACAGCTCAGTGTGCACAGTATCACGGAACGGTATAGTTGCAGAGGTACATAGTTTCTGCTTCTGGAATCCTCCTCACTCTTAAATCATTGTCCAAGGATGTTGTGGGTTTTAACAATGTGCAATTTCATCAAATAAGCCGATTTACAACTTTCTATAGATCAGCCCATAGATAGCCATTATAAGTGCAATTAAAGTGCTACAACTTGTTGTTTTTAGTCAAGGATATTTTCTATGGAAGTGATTGAGTCCCAAATAAAACCTGGCAGGCTATTCTCACAAGCCTCCATGCTAAACAAATATCCAATAAGAGTCCAAAGTTTTGATGAAAAAAAAGGGAGACCGGGTTTAATGACACAAACATCAGTTTACAAACGCTCAGCAAACCTTTAAAAAAAACACGCCCGATGAATGAGACTGAGTTGTGTGAACAGATGTTCCGACTCGGTTTTCCTGCTGTGAAATGCTACCAGTCTTGCTTCAATTCATCAAGACGCTTGTGTTCTCTGGAGTCTTCCTTCGCCATGGGGACGCGGTACAGTATGTTTTTCAACTCTATCGCTCTCCTTGTCATTCTAGACCCCATAAAGACTGCGCAAGGCTCCCTGTCCCTCAAGGCCTACAGGCTCACCCCCAAACTCATGGAGATCTGCAAAGAGAAAGATTTCACACCTGAGTGGTGAGTAGCTCACAGCGAATCACACAACAAGACACTTGATGGAAGGAAACATGCACACATGGGTTTAGTTATAATATGTGCACACATAGCCTGGTAGTCTTAACATCGCTGTTCGGGTTTGCCTGTTTGCTTCTTTTTTGACTCTACTTATCCATCAAATGAAAATAAAGGCTTTTGCATCCACAGGGGAGGCATTAAGAAGCAGTTGCGGATTGATGCTGGTGGTGATGAAGATTTATCAGATCGTCCTTGCCTGTCCAACAAATGTACCATGATTACACTTTTTCTGACCGTGAGGCTTATGGTAATTGCTTTCAGAGCGCAGCTAAATGTAATGAGGGGGACGATGTCCCAGGCAGTTCAGGGTAGTCAAAGTGCGCCAACTCACACATGCACAAACGGGCGCTTGGAGAGACACGCACTGAAAATATGCAAGCTAACGGCATCAGGAAGACGTCCTGGGGGAGATCGCATTGCTGTCCGTTCAGGGCCTCCCGATATAAATCTTTGAATTCACTAAGTGTACTTGAGGGGACAATTTTATGGCATCATTTAATTTCCCTTTCCATTTCCTCTGTATCTCTCCACCTTTGTCTCTGTTGCCAGGGACTCTTGTTATTGGCCCAGTGTGTTTGGCCCAGGATCAGAATCCCTCATTTCTTTAGCTTTTCCTTGGTTCACATGGTTTATTACAGCCCCAATCGGTGTTCCCAATAAGCCTGTAATTGAGAGGGCGGGGCAGGAAAGGTAAATATTGCCACATAACAATCTTGCCTCAACGCTATTATTTTATGAAAAGACAGGAAATCTGGATATCCGTAATATGGATTCAGATTCGGAGCTTCAGAAATGTTTAATTTCCCTCACACAACACTTTGTACAACAGAAAGTCCTTTCATGTCTGTGTATTTGATGTCACGTAAGCTGACATATATTGTGTACCTTCCTGAAAGGAAAGGCTGGATGGATGAGTTCTGAATAGCCCGATCCCTTTGAACTGCCCTCCAAGTCCGCTGGGGCCACGGAGGCAGTGGTCAATAGCCTCCACTTCAGCACGCAATATGAAGCATCAAATTAGTCGGCCTGCGGAGTCGACCTTTGGCTTCGTCCGATGGGGCCCGACTCAGAAAGAGCATGGCATTAAGTGTGTCTAAGTCCGGTAGGGCTAACCATTTTGTCCTGCCCGCAATGCGGTGTCCTTGTTTCCCCTCATAGACAACTTTTCATACCACTCTGAAAGCCTTCGAAAAGGTCACCGTTTGCAGGAAATATTTTCAAGGACCTGTAGATGGATAGCTGTGCCAATATTTATTACACACCGTATTCGTGGTAAATTATTATACATTTTACTGGTAGACTTTCTGCTAGCCGTCCTCATCTTCCTCCCACTCAGAGCCCGAGGCAGAATTGTCCCCTACCTTTAACAGCGTCCTCTTAAGGTTGGCCTGAGCTGATTGTCATTTTTTGGAATGACCTTATCAAAATCAGATGGTGCGACGCATATATTTATCACATGGATATTTTCAATACACAAATGCCGTGCACATGTTGAATCCATGCGCCGAGTGTAATGATTCCCCTAACAAGCCGACGTTGGACGTATACAGACACTAGTTTGGAGCTCATGCACTGCGCACAAGGTTATACTATTTATTTGAGAAGTTTCATTTTGTGTTAACAGGCCTATGTCAGAGAAAAAGAGATTCACTATTTGTCCGGACAAAGAAGCGGTTTTGTCAGCAGAGCCCATAAAATAGTCATTTAGACGACTGGCTGTAACATCGCTCAGGCTGCACACTGTGGACATCCTCTCAGATCACAACCTCTTCAGATATTGGAATGCAGCAGGTGTAACCTGGCTATTAATATTCATTTGGTTGGGTCCATTTTACCTAAATCTACAAGCAAAGTGGCTACGGTACAATGCTCCATTTGCAACCTCTTATTGTAAGTACGCAATGCGAATGAAACCGTAGAAGATCTCTGCCTCCAGCAAAACAGATGTTTAAAGCGTGGCGTTGCATCGGAGCTGGAGGTTAGACAACTGTTAACCCCGCCGGGCCTTTGTTCATGAACAATGTGTTCAGATCCACTGCGTCTTGAAATGGGTTTTGCTTGCCACAGGCTAATTTCCACCACGGATTCGCACTCACTCTTGTGCCGAGTCCCATGTGTAGTTTTTGCATGAAAGAACAAGTTATCCCCTTTTGAAATATGTTTTTTGTTTGATTATTACTGCTAGTTAAAAGCATTGACTGTATGCAGTGTGTAATGCAAATGTGGTCCAAAAATAATAATGATGCTATTTCTTTGGAGGGAAATGACAAGTTCTAACTCAAGTTATCTCTTCCTTTCCATCTTCTCTTCCCTCTCCAGCTTGAAGAAGGCTAACATTGGCTTTGAGCATATGTTCGAAGAGGTGCCAATTATCATCAAAAACTCCCACCTCATCAACGCACTGATGTGGGATCTGGAGGACAAGTCCACGGTGGCCGACAAGCATGAACTGCTCAACCTCTCCAGCAGGTCAGTCGTTGGAAGGCCTTAGGCCAGAAGCTGTGGTTGGGAAAGTGTGCACCTGGTTTACTTTTTGGAACAACTATTTTCTAACATGTTTTGTCTCAGGTGACTGCATAGTGTTGTGGTGTATTAAGTTGGTTTATCAATGTCTGTCCTGCATAAAGTAGAGGAAATCTTTCTGTAAATTGAATAGAGAAGGGGTGGGGGATCTCGCAGATAAAACGCTCACTGCTGTAGAAACTTTTGGTTTCTCCCTCGACTATAATTTCCAGGTTCTTTGCTCTGTTTGTTGTTGAAATACAAAGCTCCCGTGTACATATTGCCGTTGTAGAGATGTGTTTTAAGATCGTAATGGCAGGAAGCGCGTCATTCTCAGGACCTAAATCTCTAAAAATTCAATTTATCATCCCTTTGAATTTGATTCCTTTTCAAAATCTGCGACAGCACACAGACTTGTTTTGTAAGCTCCTCAGCAATATAGGAAAAATACTGTCATATCAGTATTTTGTCAATGGACCCCGAGGGATCTAATCTTCCTTTTTGTAAAATATTGCCACAATCAAATCAAGGGAAATGGCGTAAATATGTAAATAACAGCACTTCAAACACGATACAATGTCACTCTAAATGTACAGGGTGCCTTCACAGACATGAGTTAAAGCCAGTGCTAAATTAAAATTGATTTGACATTAGGTAACTCCTGGGCTTTAGTCCACGTCTTCTGCTCTGTTCTAAGGTAGATTTATCGAAAGAATTAGGAAACATTTATTGCCAAAATATGTCAAACATACAAGGAATTTGTCTTGGTCTACAGATGTTTTAGGCCTAATCGTATCCGCCATGGTTTTATTGATTTACTGATTGCCTTTTTGGAAATTCAAGTGCTTCTAAGTAGGGCCTCCATACATTTTTATCCTTATATTATTACAAAAATCTTATGAAAAGACTAAATCTCCCGATGTTGTTCTTAGTGATGAGGCATAGTTTGTGTAGCCTTTTCGTATTACTGCATTGGGTGACCTGCTTCACCGTTTACTTCATCCATTTTCATTAGGGATGTACAATGTGTGGGTCACTGTCACTGCTGACAACACTAATGAAGGCAGGGTCTGATTTTGTGGAGCTGCAATGTCATAAACTGTGAAAAGTACAAACAATTAGCTGAATTACACGACCTACACTGAAGGAATATGTCACCCAGTGAAAGTCTCTGGCACTCACGAGGGACTTCTTCGTCCACTTTGTCGACATGTGGCTTCAGAGACGCTCCTTGTTAGTAGGAATAGCTCTGGATTGTCTTTGTTGATGATGACACCTGCCCACTCCTTCAGAACCCATGTTAACCTGCCTGGGTTACGGTACCAGACGGGCGAGGCGTTCTGCATCGTGACATCCCAAATTGTGTTAGTTGTCAGTCATGATCATGTCTTTCACAGTTTTGCATTGTGCATCGCAGGGGAATGAAACAAACCTCGACACGTATTTGTTGTTTGGACATACTTCACACTAAAATCTGACTCCCAACTGCTTATCTTACTTTAGGAACTTATTGGTTGGTATCAGCTGTTTGATTGGAGTGTTGAGTGCAACACTAGGTACAGTAAATGCCACGTCTAAATGTCAAAACATAACTATTCACAATTGCCTCCAAAAGACCGGACCTGCCATCAAACTTTGTCTTCCATCACTAATGAGCACAATATGACCAAATATCACCCCACCATATTAACTCACAGGCTGGCACTCTCATTTAGATCTCAGCGGCTCTCGGCATCGGTCTCACAGGAATTTATCAGCAATCATTTATGGAGATAAACCGCTGCGATTGGAGCAGCAGCTGTGAAGCCTCCCAGGGGCAGGTGTGAGAAATCAGCACAGTAATGACTCAAAGTGCTGATTTATACTCCGTTAGCTCGCGGAGCACTCGCACGCTGCAGTGCAGCACATCAGCAGTTGTTGTGATTCTCCTCATCTGTGTCCCGTACCACAAAAGTCGTCACGAATTAGAAAAGCGCTCGGATGTACAGCGCTGGGAGGGATGTGTGGCACCGGCACAGTCATTTGTTAGAATTGTCAAACAGACCGAAGGAGAAAATTGCATGTGGTTCCATTTTTGCAAAGGACTACTCTGAAGTTGAAACATGGCTCATGATATGACCCGAAATGGGGCAAAAGCAGCCTGGCTCTCCCCGTGGGTTTTCCGGCGTGACTGCCGGTGGGATGTCTGGCAAGATGAAATTGTTTCCTGAAGTTGTCAGATTGCGGCGCGGCTCCGTCCTTGTATTGGATTGTAGTGTTTTGTCTCCCTACATCTTCTACTGACAGCCCCGCCCTTTTCTCCTCATTTCCACCCCTTCAAAAAAAAGACAACCATAATGGGTTTTATTTAATGTTTTTCCCCTTTGTCTCATTTTCCAATCTGCAGGCCCATTTGTCAATGTCATGTGGGTCTAAGGCTGAGTGAATGCAGTTTCACTCCAGCACGCAGCGTTGTTCTTACCACAGATGATGATGTTGATCGTGGTGATGGATTGCACCAATGTAAATTCATTCATCTAGCCACCCCCCCCAAAAAACCATCTGAAATGCTTGAATATTTGCAAAGTTACAAAGCAGCTTATAGTCATGTGAGCCAAAGCTTTCAGTAAGTCCCCCTTTACACCTCATATTGGCTTTCTGTTCTGTGAGCAGCTCCTCAGTCCAGCATCTCCTGCCTGCTTGGTGTAATTGGCCTTGCACACAGAACTCGTGGACGACGGCAGAATAGGTCCACCGATCCCTGCTCTACAGGACTAACCTTGTGATACGTATTCAGTAATTGAAGGGCATTGTTGAGTGCAGGGAGAAAAGACGACTAATGTGAGGCGTTGTTCGAGCTGCAGCTGTAATGGGAATGTGGCAGAACTGGAACCTCGGCAACAAAGAGAAATGTTGCCTTGATGGAGATGCATTCTGGAAAAATGATCCTAAACGCACTCACTTCATCTATGAGCATCCATGATGTGTTTGTACAGGTCTTTGTGGCAATGAAATAATGATCAAGGGCAACTGGGATGATGAATTTGTGTCAGTCCCACGACTAAGCCAAATATCATTTTTGTGCACTACATTTTCAGCGAGGTAATACTATAATCTTAAATTGGCTCAAGACTCATGTATGTCCTTTTAAAAAAAGTCATTATTCTACTAGAGCAATCCAGAAATCCATATTGTGCCTTAGTCAGTCAGTGAAAAAGGCTCCGTCAGTGTAAAGCACTAAAAATGGAAGTCACTTCCTTGTCAGCTTTAAGGAACTCTACTCTGAACTTTCGATTTGCCGAATCACCGCTAATTTTTTGATCATTTCAACTTTAGAATTTGTCTTCTGTTGTACACACACACACACACACTACACTACACTACACTACACTACACTGGCTGGCATTGAACCTGACCTTAAAATAGAATACGGGATGATGGGAAGTTCCGCCGTAGACTTTGATTTTTTTATTCAGGGTTGATCGGAGGACTTTCTGACCTGACTGAATAATTCAATGATTCTGAGCCTATAACCAGTAGTGTACAATGTATCCAGCGTGTGGTTTCTCCAACCACATTTAACTGTGCTTTTGGCTATTTTGAATTACCAATCAATTTGTCAACAATTAGAAACGGTAGTGTTTTCTGTTAATATTTGAGCTTTTTTAGACATGCATTGACAACCAGTTCAGCTCAAAAGAAACTGTTAAGAGCAGTGCAAACTCAATGTGATTGAAAGTATTCGTTGTATTAGTAGTAGTAGTAGTAGTTGTATTAGCAGCAGTAGTAGTAGTAGTTGTATTAGCAGCAGTAGTAGTAGTAGTAGTTGTATTAGCAGCAGTAGTAGTAGTAGTAGTTGTATTAGCAGCAGTAGTAGTAGTAGTAGTTGTATTAGCAGCAGTAGTAGTAGTAGTAGTTGTATTAGCAGCAGTAGTAGTAGTAGTAGTTGTATTAGCAGCAGTAGTAGTAGTAGTAGTTGTATTAGCAGCAGTAGTAGTAGTAGTAGTTGTATTAGCAGCAGTAGTAGTAGTAGTAGTTGTATTAGCAGCAGTAGTAGTAGTAGTAGTTGTATTAGCAGCAGTAGTAGTAGTAGTAGTTGTATTAGCAGCAGTAGTAGTAGTAGTAGTTGTATTAGCAGCAGTAGTAGTAGTAGTAGTTGTATTAGCAGCAGTAGTAGTAGTATTAGCAGCAGTAGTAGTAGTATTAGCAGCAGTAGTAGTTGTATTAGCAGCAGTAGTAGTTGTATTAGCAGCAGTAGTAGTTGTATTAGCAGCAGTAGTAGTTGTATTAGCAGCAGTAGTAGTTGTATTAGCAGCAGTAGTAGTTGTATTAGCAGCAGTAGTAGTTGTATTAGCAGCAGTAGTAGTTGTATTAGCAGCAGTAGTAGTTGTATTAGCAGCAGTAGTAGTTGTATTAGCAGCAGTAGTAGTAGTAGTTGTATTAGCAGCAGTAGTAGTTGTATTAGCAGCAGTAGTAGTTGTATTAGCAGCAGTAGTAGTTGTATTAGCAGCAGTAGTAGTAGTAGTTGTATTAGCAGCAGTAGTAGTAGTAGTTGTATTAGCAGCAGCAGCAGTAGTAGTAGTTGTATTAGCAGCAGCAGCAGTAGTAGTAGTTGTATTAGCAGCAGCAGTAGTTGTATTAGCAGCAGTAGTAGTTGTATTAGCAGCAGTAGTAGTTGTATTAGCAGCAGTAGTAGTAGTTGTATTAGCAGCAGCAGTAGTTGTATTAGCAGCAGTAGTAGTTGTATTAGCAGCAGTAGTAGTTGTATTAGCAGCAGCAGCAGTAGTAGTTGTATTAGCAGCAGTAGTAGTTGTATTAGCAGCAGTAGTAGTTGTATTAGCAGCAGTAGTAGTTGTATTAGCAGCAGTAGTAGTTGTATTAGCAGCAGTAGTAGTTGTATTAGCAGCAGTAGTAGTTGTATTAGCAGCAGCAGCAGTAGTAGTTGTATTAGCAGCAGTAGTAGTTGTATTAGCAGCAGTAGTAGTTGTATTAGCAGCAGTAGTAGTTGTATTAGCAGCAGTAGTAGTAGTTGTATTAGCAGCAGCAGTAGTAGTTGTATTAGCAGCAGCAGTAGTAGTTGTATTAGCAGCAGCAGTAGTAGTTGTATTAGCAGCAGCAGTAGTAGTAGTTGTATTAGCAGCAGCAGTAGTAGTAGTTGTATTAGCTGCAGCAGTAGTAGTAGTTGTATTAGCTGCAGCAGTAGTAGTAGTTGTATTAGCTGCAGCAGTAGTAGTAGTTGTATTAGCTGCAGCAGTAGTAGTTGTATTAGCTGCAGCAGTAGTAGTTGTATTAGCAGCAGCAGTAGTAGTTGTATTAGCAGTAGTAGTAGTAGTAGCTGTATTAGGGGGAGCAGCAGTAAGGGTAGTAATACCAATATTAGCAGCAGCACCCTCTTATCACCAAGCGTGTCAAGGACTCAGGAAGACTGTCCAAAATTCTAAATTAAAATCTGGTCAACACAATCTCATGCACTGACACACACAGCTGAAGCATTTGACGCATGCATAAACGACAGATGTTTGGAAGCATCCCACTCTGACTAAATGTTTTCCTCAGCATATATTATGAATGCACAGCACACAAATTAGCCACCATATTGCTCGAGGAAATAGTTTTAAACGGCTTTCGTCAGGCAGAATCAATTTTGACACAGTGAGAGGGACTCTGCAGGGGAGTGCTGTGGCAGGATGTGGTCTTGGGCCATTTCATGTTTACAGCTCTGACTTGATAGACTGATGACAAAATACAATACGGTTCAGCGGGCTACACTGAGGGACCGGGAGTCTCACTCTTTTTATTTTAATTTCAGTTTTCAAAAGTGAGCCTGACATCGTGCAGTAGCAGGGCAGCGGCCGGCCTCGAGGCTGACCACGCCCCCTACTGGAGCCGGGCCATGATGAGGGCGCTGTTACGGCTGGTCATGTTCATAAAATGATCTGGGTGTGTGTGGTTACGTTAACTTGCTCTGGCTATGGAGGCGGAGTTTGATGGACTTTGTGTATGTGTGTGTGTGTGTGTACGTTCATTTAAATAGCATTATCATTTATCTATCTTTTATCAGTCGAAGGTGTTTGATGGCAGCGAAATGCTGAGGTGACGATGACGGATAAGGATGGGTGGCTTCAGAGTGTGCATATATTTTGGATAATGGATGCTTAATTTTATGCACACGCATGTTCAAAAATGAATGACTTCACACCTCTTGGCACTTCCTGCACTTCAATACTGGCCGTTCCTATGTAGGTACTAATAACAAAAATAGCATGAGATACAGAACCTTTTTTGAAGTACGGCAGCAAGTTTGACTCCTGGATTATATAATTCCATCAATTGCGTATTTTAATTTCTATCATTATCTTCATAGTCCCAGGGACCATTTATAGCTGGTGAAATTAATGGTATGCATGTCATACTCATACGGGCCCTTAAAACCTTTTAAATATGTGGAACCTGTAAAGGTTTCAAATGACACATGAGGACATTCAGTTAAGTTCTCCTTATCAGCAGCATAGCGACAACGTGAAGAAACCATGACGACTGGTGTTCAACGGCACCTCAAACAGCGGGAGAGTCTCATTGAAATGAAAGAACAAACTCAAACAAAAAAAGGAGTGTTTTTCTCGGGTCAATTCTGATTTATATTCAGTTTTTGTTTTTTTCGCAACAGACGAGTGTGAGGAGCCGAGAGCGAGAGGGCCATTCGTTTATAAAATTGGTAATTGAAAAATCTAGCGGCAAAGAGGAAAGCAACTAAAATGACCCAAAATGCTTAGCCTCAGCCTCTAAAAATTCATAGAAATAACAAACACACACACACTAGAAACAGTTACCAGCTCAAGTGTACACACAGCCAATATATACACAGTGCTGGCAGTCCTTGCGGGTGCAGTTGCTATTAAAATAAACATTAAGAATCTGTTTTCTTATAGTACATTCTGCATCATGTAGCTCCCAAACATTCGTACGAAACCATACAATTCCTCAGAGGAAAGTGTGAGGGGGGGTTGAAGTAGAGCGCCGCAGCCTCGTCAAGGTTGACCGTAAGGCAGCAGTGCGACATTGTGCGCTCCTCCTCATGGGAGTAGAGGCGTGCTGGAGGACTTGTGTTGAGCGTTGTCCGCCGGGCACCGTTGGGAGAAGAGATGAGGCAAAGAGTCATGTGATACCGGAGCGGAGCGATGAAGCCCAGGGACGAGAGCAAGGCTCCTCGGGTCGGAGTGCTCTGGAACCCGTTTATAATCCACAAATCCCAGAGTTCCTGTCTACCAGGAGTTCGACGAGACCTTTAACCTTTATTTTTCCCGATGGTGGTTTGCTGCCACTTTTTTCCATGAATGCTTGATTTAAATGCAGCATATTGTGTGTAGACTGAAAAGCAACATTAAAATAGATTTCAATTGAAGAGAAAAAACTAACTGGCTGCTGGGTGGACAAATGTCAATGCTGAACACAAGTGCTGGCGGCTGCACACGACCGTGGGATTGACTTTCTTTCCTATATTTCTTTTAGCAATCATCTCGAGAAGAGCCTTCAGCTCCTGATGGACAGGGTGGATGACATGAGCCAAGACATTGTCAAGTACAACACCTACAGTCGCAACATGAGTAAGCAGCAGCAGCAGAAGCACCAGGTAACTCTCGAGCACACACACACACACACGCACGCACGCACGCACGCACGCGCGCACGCGCGCGCGCTTTCATGAACTGAAGCGCTCACACCACCGACTGACACAAAGCGCAGACGGCAGCAGAAACATCAGCTTACCAGCATGTATACATGGGAAAAGGACACACACACACACACACACACACACACAGAGGTGTTCCCACACAGATGCTCTTGCAGACACAAAGTCAGCAGGAAAGCAGCAGGTGTATTTCTCTCAGCTGTAGACACAACCAACTGCATCTCGTATCGCAGCAGGCAAGCTGCAAGCTCTGGGTAACACACACACACACACCAATTAAAATACGGTACTTCAGGTTTATACATACATGTACCCACTGAGGACCACCCAAAGCAAACAAAGGTAAACGATATCTACCGGCGGCAATAAGCAATCCACATTAATGCAGAGACGCTTCTCTGCTTGTAACATTGTTCATGCACACTTATTCAGAGCAGCAGGCCGGCTCGGCCCGTTGCTACGGACGACAGTTGATTTCCCCGCTGGTGGAGTTGTAAAGAACTGTGCTTCTGTTTCTGCCTTAAAAGGAGCGCATTCCACTCTCAACTCTTTATTATAAGTTACTTTTCTCAACTTTTTCCCGGCTCGGAGTCTGCAACTGTCGAATGGGCTCGTAGAAGTATCTGGGAAAAAATCCTTGTCCAAGGACAGAAATGGGCAGTTTGGCAGTGTAAAAAATGCAAAACTTGAGATTATCAAACCTATTTGATGAAAATCACAATAGTGACTTGAATGGCCGGTCTATTGTATTGTTACTCCTTGTGTTTGCATCAAAGTTTTGGATTCCAATCACTTCGTTATATATATCGTCAAAACAAGGAAGAAATACAAGCTGTGATCCCACCATCGGCTCGATAGTGTGAAACACAGACGGGGGTTCAAAGGTTATTCCTGTCATGTCACACACTGATGGGACATGAGCTTTATGAATCCCAACCCTCAAATATCTGTCATGTTGCTCATTCCTCTCCTCACTGCAGGTGCTTCCATCCGCCCACAGAAAATCACCTGCCGCCTTTTGTTTCTGCTCAATGAAATAATAATTTGCAGCCCTAGAAGGGCTACTTCTGCTATAGTCATTTACTTATCGTTACCCATAAGAAGAGTAGGTTGAGGAGGTTAGATAGTCAAGCTCGGACACTGACCTTCAAAAACCACCTGAGAGCTGTTTCACACGGACTTTTATAAAAGCTTATTATTATTCTAACGAGTAAGTGAAAGTACTCTGGTTTTATTCTTTCTCTGTACCAGTGTGACGCCGCACTAACTCCATTTAAAAGCCGCAGCAGCACGTTGAGTCACACAGATGCTCTGTGCCCAAAGACTCTAAACACACACACACACACACACAAACTTGGCCAGGAGCACCTTAAACACCAGAAAAATCCACACACACAGATGAAGTCAGCTACGTACCATCTGCAACTGTAACCTCAGCCAGATGCATCATAAACATTTGCCAACCTATGCAAATGAGACGGGCCTCACACACACACACGCACACTGTGCTGAGGCACACTGCTCGTCACTGATCTGCGCCTACGTGCGCACAAACAGACACCTACGTTCAAACAACCACATTATTCGTTCATCGTTCTTTGGAGTGGAAATGAGTCTGAAGTGTCTGATAATCCAGGCTGACTCACCGCGGCCTCCGCTGACAGCCGTGGCTAAGTCCTCTCTCTCTCTCTCTCTCTCTCTCTCTCTCACACTCACACACACACACACAGAGTTTCAGCAAACATGCATCTGTGACTACAAGTAGTCTGCTGCACGAACACGAGGAATTCACAACGGGGGCAACTAAAGAACCCACACAAATGCTTGGAGACACGTCCTCCAGCTATTATGATCCATCATCCTCTCCTACAGACCTTCTCATCATCCGTCCGCAGGCCTAACCCCCACAAACACACACGTCACACACAATATCACAGGCGGCCCCTTTTAATGGTTTCACCGCGTTTCGCACAATGGCCAAACGGCGCACACAAAGAATGGGAGCCTCTATTACGCACATCTACAGTACTTGCTCCATGTAATCTTGTGTTATTGACCCAGCAGCTTCCTGGACAAATGGAACCCGATTAATCATCATAGAACGTTGCAGAGAGGTGCATTGTTCAGAGGGCTCCGTTTTTCATTTATAGTGCTCTACGTTTGGCAAACAGCAGGTTGCCGGGCCGGTATGTGGCCAGCTTTGTCTTTGTACCTGGGAATTTATGTCTCTTTCTACGTTTTCAATTGACCCTTTCTCATCTTGTCTTATCAATGGAAACGGTACCTGCAGAAGATTAGGTGTGGGGCGACGTGTTAATCCCGTTAACCTCATGATTCAACCGCTTTCACACATAGGGACATGAAATAAAAATCTCAATAATTTAGTTTTGATGAATCAAACTGAATGTACTTGACATTCAAAACGGCACCTTTTTTAAAATTTCCTAAAAATATTTACACTCGTGGAAATTAAGATTTACCTCCATGAAAGATCCAGAATCTGAACTGCAACCACTGACTAGGATTTACGTAAGGAACATAACGGCTGCATTGCTGGTGCTCTGGTTCCAGGGTTTGAAGGTCAACGGATCATACTTACGGTTTGGATTCCGTAAAGTGCTACAAAGAATTCTTTAGGGTTACTCTATAGAGAAATCCTTTGCCACAATCATTTGAATGTTCAAATATTTTTTGCTTAATATAAGCTTTTGATAATGTCGAGGTTTGTTGACTGATCGTACTTTGGACCCAGTCAGATCTCCTGGACTTTATTTCTCAACCTTTTCTGTACATCAAAAAGATGCAAACCAACAACTCAAAAAAGGTACAAGATGAAACATTTCCTGGTTTAACGGTGTGGTCGGTGTCATCTTCAGTTGAAGTAAATCCAGTGTTCAAGCTCGCCTTTTTTTTCCTTTTTCTTTTTGCTCGGGGTCCAGTTTAGAGTCCGCATTTTTCCTTCTAAAATATTTCTCCTTGTTCTTTTCACGTCAACCTCTTCTGCGCATCATTTACTTCTACCGAGCCTCAGATGGACAAGTATTTGCGGCAACTAAATCGCATTTCTCTTGACGGATTAGGTGAGATGGGACCCTTTCCCACAGCACTCAGGTTGAAAATCACTGCTCTACTCATTGTTTATGGTTTTTAACCGTCATACTAAAGCAAAGGACTGCGCCCATTCCCCCCCAAAAACACACCATCCCCTGCAGGAGTCCTGGTGTCTCCAGCAGCACGCTGCAGGGACGCTTCCCTGCAGATTGCGGAGGGTCGAATGAATAAATGGAGTCTGATTCCCTGTGACGTTTTCCACAGAAGCCACGGGAAAGCAGTTAGCAACGGACCGTAGGAGGTAATCTTTGGACTATTCCAATCCAGCCAGGACCAGATGGGTAGACTTTCTACCCAGAGTTGAAAACGCGACAGAGCCTGAGCAGTTTGAAAAAGATTTGGGAAAATGTCTGCGGCCCCTCTGCTTGATGCTGTATTGACTGGGGTTTTATTTGCATTAATTTAGATCAATGCAAATGCTTTGTTTACTTTGACTTCTAATGAAGAAAGGTAAACACTTTTGAGGCATTGTAGGTGTATATTTATTTATAGGAGGTGGAAGTGCGATACTGTTTTGTTTGCTTTTTTGGGGAATTAGCATGTATTAACTTTTTGATTATGCGGAGTCACGCTGAGATACGAAAAGAAACACCGGATAAGTAACTTTATTTGAATAAACAGTCGTCTTTTGTTTATTGCTTATCTGAAGCAATTTCAGTCATCTTCAGTCGCCCGCACAGGTGGCGCGTGTGGTTGAGAGTGCTCAAGTTGTCCCACGCTGTTTTTCGTCACCTGCCGCAACCTCCTCTTCCGCTGGTCGGCGCCGTCAGTCCCTCCTCCACCCTGCCGAATTAACGAGGCTTTTAGGATCTCCACCTGTCTGATTTACCGAGCGCCCGCCCTCCACAAATCACTCCGTCTCCCTGTCAGCGCTTCTCCCCTCTTCATCGCCGTGTTTCTCTACGGCTCACTTCCTCCCTGTTACGGTTCCCATTGTCTTATTTTCTCCTCACTATGTGCTGCTGCTTTATTTTTTCTTTTATCTCTCAATATATTTCTTCATGTTCCTGAGGTATTAAAGACCTTTTTCCTCGCTTTCTCTTTACTCTCTCTCCAAAACTTCCTACAGTAAATATTTCGCTTTCTCTTGTATTTTTTCTTTCCTCTCTCGCTTCGCCCTTTTCCCTTTCTGTCCTTTTTCTCCAAACGCACAACAGTCTATTACATTTCACATTACTAATCTCCGTGCTATTTAGTTTATATTTGCTTTTATTGTCCCCGCAGCCCTCCTCTAATGTCCCATCCCTCTTTTTCTGTGTGTCTCCCCCCCTCCAGTATGTGCAGAGGCGCACGCAGGAGAACACCCAGCGGCAGAGCCGGGGCGAGCCCCCGCTGCCCGAAGAGGACATCAGCAAAATGTTCAAGCCCCCTCAGCCTCCACCGCGCATGGACACGCTGCTTATTGCAGGTACGCACGCACGTTCACCCACACACACAACACACACACACACACACGACGCCCTCCCCCCTCCCCAAACTCCATCAGCCGCCTCGGCTCCCTCACAGGAGCTCAGGTTCTGTTTTGTAATTATCTTTGCCATTATCTTGAAATTACATTAATTCAAAGTTTATTGACTTGATCTCCAGCTCCGCCGCCCCTTCGCCTGCTGTTCAGCTCTCCCCCGCCGTCTGACAACATTCTGATTGCCAACGTTGACTCTGTTCCCCACTAATTTGATGTTTTGCTGCGTTTCTCTCCCTCTCCCCCCCCTCTCGCGTGTGTGTGTGTGTGTGTGTGTGTGTATTTCTGTGTGGGCGCGCGGATGCATGCGGCTACCCTCCAACAGGGCAAGTCAACAACTACTGCCAGAATGTGAAGGAATTCACCTCGCAGAACCTCGGGAAGCTGTTCATGGCAGAGGCTCTCCAAGGCCACAACTAGAGGAGACAACCCGAGGTGAAGGAGGGGAACGGTGTCCATAGGGGCGATGGAGAAAGGAAACAGACATGTTGTTTTTTCTTTAGAATTTATTCATTGTTTTTATGCCGAGCTCCATCTTTGTCTTTGGAGATGATTTGATTTGAATAAAAGTCTGACATCTCCACTTCCTGCCCGTGTCGTTATGTTTTCACAGTTGATCTGAATTTGGATCTTGATGGATATTGCAGCATGTTTTGATTGTAAACCGTGTTTTGCTGTACAAAAAATGGTATGCATATATGCACAAAACAGTTTGCATCAAATACTAAATAATTACACAACACTACTTGCATATCATTTTATTGCTACGTGCTTTTCATCTCGCAGTTCAAACATCAAGCCAGTGGAACCAATTACTCGTGGATTTGCTGAAGTGTCGCTTTGCGTGGTGGGAACAATGATACACTTGTAATTGGAGCTGCAGGAGAAGTATGGTGACGAGACTCTGCTCACAATGTCTCACTGCACCAACTAGTCAACCAACTTTTATTTTTTATTTCTTGAAATAATAAGTTTGATCAGGATGCCAGCAATTAGCACTCCCACTGCTAAAGTTTGGCTTGAAACCTCAATTTTTGTTGTTGCTGTGAAGACGACATTTAAAGAATGAAATGGAGGTCAAATGAATTACACACTGAATTTGTCATCTGCTCTTAGTGGAAAATCTATTCTGTTTAAATATTTTCTCCGTCAATGCCAATTAGAGATGAAGTGTTTTACACGAGGATAATGGGAGACAAATTGTTTAAACACACAGAGAGAAATGTGAGCCTTGGTTAAAGAACATCACACAAAGCATTATTCGTGGGGGGGGGTTTATCAGTGCACCTACTTCAAAAACGTTGTTTTTAATCTGTTGCTTTTGCATTTATCCATTCCTGGGTCCGGGTTTTAGTGTATTCGCCAGCTTACCAGAGAAGGCCGCGCACGGCCTGAGCAGTTATGATCTGTTCAATAATGATGAAAGTCAAACTGAGGGATTCGTCAATGAGCATGAATGTTATTCTCTACCTGCCTGTTAATGTAATCTTAACCCCGTCGGCTGCCTCACTTCTCAAGCCTTTATGCTTCGTTGGTTTGCTTTAGTGGGGTTATTTCAACCACAATAATCCACTTGGTATCTGCTCTCCCGACAGCGCTTTGTCAACCAGCCTCCCAATCGACAAGCGTCCCGTGGCAGAGACTGTATGGGAATACATGTAGAATAAGAAAGTGACGCCAATGGGAATCGCTTGCCTGTAGTGTACAAAACGGGTCTATTCAAGTGATCCGAGTGACACACCATCGAATGAAAACCGTTCTCCAGATATGGGCTTTGCTCTGAATATGCTCCACCAATGATTATGTGCTATAATGATTCTCCACTTGGCCCACCCACAAGTACCCACTCAGCTCACAGACCTTGCATTGCAACGACTTTACATATTTAATAGCTTTTCTCTGCTTGAGGAAGAGTTTTCCCCCATTTATGCTAAATAATCATACTAGTCACAATGACCTTATTCGCTGTGGATGTTTGGTGGATGTCTTTTTATAAGTGCCGGATTCTTCTACATGTGTGTGCTGTTTTTTTTAAATTGTAAGTTAGTTGACCTGAGGCGAACTTTAGTACTATTGCCCTTAACAAAAAAAAAAAGCGTTAGTCCTGCTTATGCTTACAATAAGATATTGACCTTTCCATGAAGAGTCAAATCTCACCAGCAAGGTCAACCAGCCGCAGCTGAAGTATAATTACAACAGAAATAACCTTTCTACTTGTTATCCTACAATAACATATTGAACCCAAGGAGGATATTCAGGTAGTTCTGTGCCGTTCATCCCATCACAAACGTTTGCGTCTGGATCTGAGAGCGTATTTTGTGATGATCAGCCCATTTTGCGGAGCTCGTCACCAGTGTCCACTTCCCCCGACGGGAGGACGCTGAGCGACGGCTCTCCTCCAGCCGCCGGCCCGCGCGTCACTGCGGAGTAATGACACCGCGGCTCTATCTTGTTGTGCGCCGCGTTGTTCTTCCTTCGACCTGTGCTTAAACATCATTATCTCGTTCGGCGGGCTGATGTTATTCAACTTGTCATCAGCATCGCCTCGTCGAGTAATAACTCTCATTGCTCCCGCCTGTCATCGCCACCGTGTCATTAACAATAATTACAAGTCGACCAACATGATGAACGCTTATTGCAACGGTGACACTCGAGCCGGAAATGATTTCTTCTCCGAATCATAAACACGTGTCCCTGACAGGCTGGAACTACGAGACACTTTCACTCCCAACAGAGGCCTCCTCGCATTCGCCACCTGTTTCTTCACAGCACTGGTGTGCACCTGTGCTTGTGATTTGACCACGTTGGATGACGTCAGGGCTTTTCTCCCTCCGGCAGCTATCGGCTGGCTCTCCGCCGGTGGAGCGGCTTTGGGCTGAACCGGTGTTGTTGCTGCTGAAGCGGCGCGCGCTGACGTTGCCCTTGAGGGTCGACCGGAGCCGAGGCCTCCCGTGACCCCGATCCGGGGCCGAGGCCTCCCGTGTCCCCGATCCGGGGCCGAGGCCTCCCGTGACCCCGATCCGGGGCCGAGGCCTCCCGTGACCCCGATCCGGGGCCGAGGCCTCCCGTGTCCCCGATCCGGGGCCGAGGCCTCCCGTGACCCCGATCCGGGGCCGAGGCCTCCCGTGTCCCCGATCCGGGGCCGAGGCCTCCCGTGTCCCCGATCCGGGGCCGTGCGAGGAATTTGTAACCCGCCCCCTCCACGGATCCACGAGCGCTGTGTGGAGCCGCCGGTCACCGCAGAGTGCAGCCGCGGTGACGGCGGTTCAGCTCGCATCTCAAGTGACAGCGTCTGGTTGGAGTGGAAAGCGGCTCGGATTGAATCAC
The DNA here is from genome assembly GCF_964276395.1 of Gasterosteus aculeatus. NCBI lineage: Eukaryota > Metazoa > Chordata > Actinopteri > Perciformes > Gasterosteidae > Gasterosteus > Gasterosteus aculeatus. Next base: position 14,357,013 of record NC_135707.1, on the reverse strand, counting down.
GCAGTCCCAGCGGGGCTCAAGGGCGACAGGCTGGAGGTGCACAGTCCTTCGCACTAAATAAATCGTGACATTTAACTGTTGACTGTGTTGTTTGAGCCCAGATAGGGAGGATGGATTACTTACGAGTCAAACCAGGAAATCACAGTCCAATGAGAAGCAGAAAGATGGGGTGTAAGGTTTAAATCAAGTGGCGTTTTCGTGCCGTTAACACCAGCGCAACATATAAAATACTTACTGGTGTTTTTCAACACGTGCAGTTGGAAGCCGCCTCATAATTTCTCAGGATCATTAAATGAATGATCCTGAACCCTCAACGCGTTAAAAAAAACATTTAAAGTTAATACATGTGTATGTGCTCTGTATTGTATGTGTGTCTTGTTCCACCACCATGTGAATGCAGCATATTGGACGTTCATTGATAGATTACAGAATGCTGTTCATGGTGTGATCATCTTATAACTATTGTTTATTTTGCGAGTGCTGAAGACGGGATTACAGAACATTTCTGGCCTGACGACCTTGTAACTTATGTCAGCGGACATTGAATGGAAGTCAATGAGATGTCCATGCCGCCCTTGCTTTTTAAATGCAATAGAGGAACTCTGTTGCAACACACTTCCCCGCATACGTCCAGACAGCCTTTTGTTCCGACTCAAGGTATTGATGGCATTTGGATGTGCTCTGTGCGTGTGTGCTACTTGTTCTGAAATGTTAAACTGCTCGGAAGAAAGAAGCGCGCAGAAACCAGCAGCTGCACTGCTGCCCCCTCCCCCCCCCTCACTGTCCTGCTTAATTGACCGTGAGACTGCTGTGAATCGGGGGAAATGAGGATCCTCAAATACCAGGCAAGATTTTGTTTTTTTCCCCCACGGCGCCAAAGCTCAGTCTGTGGTCTTCTGATGTAATACTAGCGATTCAACTTTTCACAGCTTCCTCCAAATTGATTTTATTTGCTCTCCCAATTATCTTTTTATTCATTTTTTGTACCACTTCCTGTGATGTCACTTCTGCAGAGATTACCCTAAACTATGTGTTTGAACTGAGCCGGGAACCCGATGAGAGCTTCGCCTGCGTAAACAGCCGGGCCTTTTGTGCAAAGCTATAGGAGGAAAAACTTCATTAGGATTATGGAATTTGTTTTTGGACCTTCAGATTGCCGAGAAGGATGCCGGGAGATATTAGGGATATACGCTCGGTCTCATTTAATCGGGAAGTGCGGCCTGCACAGCCCCGACCCCAGCAGTCATTCATTACCGCTCAAATGCAAACAGAAGCTCTGTCCGTCGCCTTTCATTGGTGTTGGAAACAATCAGCTGGCTAAATCTAATGAAACCAGTTATTTTCCTGTCAGCTTTGACTACTTTTCCTTTCTCTCTTTCGCTCTCTTGTCTCTTTTCTGCCACAGATATTGCCATGGCAACTGTGGATCCTGTATGGACTGGCTGCTGATGATGTAAATTAGTTCCCGCAGAAAAATAATCTTGCAAATCCCCATAACAAGGGCAGGAATGGAAGGCAAATGCAGTTGTGGGAAAGAGGTGTGGGTAGGCACGTGGAATTTAGCCTTTATGGGATTATCCATAAGAGTCCAAGTAACCAACCAGTGAAAACAGTCCTCCGCGTAACAACACACTACCCGCCATTAAAATTCTATATATATTCCTCATGCATCTTTTTCTCTCCATCGAGGTCGATTGATCTGCACTGTGATTGGCGACTGCGTAGATCGAGTGGCGTGTTGGAGCTGTAGTCCGTCTCTGCCTGCCACCCAACTTGAGGGCTGTCACCCGGCGGAGGCACAAATCCCACAGGCCATTATAAGGCTGGTTTAATCCCCACGACGAGCCGCCACGGAAGCCTTACAAGGAGGGTTTCGAAGCATGATACCCTGTCTGTCACTTGCCTCCGTGGGCTTGAGGCAAGGTCAGGTGCATTGTTGTCATCCCACTCTATCATTTATGTCTCCTCTTATCCCCCCCAGCCAGGAAGAAAAATGTAGTGGATGTCCTCCTGCTGAAGATCAATCACATGTTGCATGTAATCTTCAGCGGGGCTTTGTTTCACTGCTATTGACACTCATTTGGCACGGTCTGTTGCACAGAATATATATATACTTTTTTTCTGATATCTTGTTTTTGCACGTCCAGATGGGTTCTTTTATTCAATGTCTTGGTTATTTGTTTGCTTGTGGTTTGTGATTCAAGGTTTGTTTTACTGGAATAAGTACCCTGATCTTTTTGATGAATATTTTCTCTTATTAATTGTCCCTGAAGTTGTCATGTGAATTTTGATCGTGCATACTCTTGTATTATATTTAGCTCTTTTTACATTTTAAGAACTTCAGATTTATATGACAAGACAAATACCCACTCTTTTGTCTGTACGATAAATATTGACGTTTAGCCTGAAGTCAATTAGCTTAGTTTAAAAAAAATCAACTCACAATCAACATTTTTGTATGAAGTCCATTTTATTCAACTATTGTTAAGCCAATATTTCAGTATGTCAATAATATACATAATGTATAAAAAGTGAACAATAAAGCTACAGCTAGACATAATTGATGAACTGTCTTTATGCCAAGCTAAGTTAATCAACTACTGGGTCTCTATAGCCGATATGTAAGCATACAGATCGGTATCGTTAGCGACAGGAAAGCTAATGCATTTATTTTCTAGATTGGCAGCTCATTTGAAGCAGCTATAATTCATTTTTAAAATATATAGTGGCTGAAATAACATTTTTTTAATGAAAAAGGAGTCAATCTCAGTGATGAATAGAGTAGAATGATCACTCGGCTCTCCTCAGCTCCACACAGCCCCCTTTTGGCATGTTGTTGTTGTTTTTCTAAACTTTACTTTTCAACAGCATCGTTTCCTCCAGATGGTGCATTTACAAGCTCAGGAGCTGATGGAAACAAATACAGAGCTTAAAAGGAGGGTGAATATTGGACTTTGGAAACAAGCACGAGCCCAGTGTGAATGCTAATTGTGCTCTGTGTCTGCAGGGTGTCGACAGGCATAACAAGTTCCCCATGTCAACTTTAAAGGGACTCATATTTTTTGTCAGTGAATTCCTGCAGCTTGTTCCCACTGCCCCAAGTGGATAAAAACATCCGTTATTGCAGGTTTAAAAAATGCATCTGTAGCCCCAGTTTTATGACATTTCTACTGCGAATACACAGGATCAAACCGATATCAATCGTGTGGTCTGTGACTTCAGCTGGATATTACATTACATGTCATTTAGCTGACGCTTTTATCCAAAGCGACTCACAATAAGTGCATTCAACCATAGGGGTAGAAACTCCGAAGAACAAGGATATGAGTGGATCTCATACGGATTCAGTACCTCGGGGCTTCACAGGCTTATAGTGTTGCTCTGCTACTTGAACAGGACCCTGAAACCTTTAGTTAAACATAATTCTCCAGCTTTGTAAAAGTAAGACTTGCACACGTGCTGTTTGTGACCTCCAGCTTCTCCTGATGCTGTTTTTATGTGCCAGCTGTTTTTTTTATTCAGAATTATTCAGCATTGCATCTCATACACACCTTTTATATTTGCCCGGCTTATCATATTAATTATAGTTCTTGATTTTCTGTTCCCTTTTAATATGGAAGGTGCCAGGTTTCCTCCGGCACAGTGATTGATGAGATGCTTGTGACCTGCAATAGACAATTAAAGAGCACCTTATATCCCAGCTGTGAATCTTAAGATAAATGCTGATGGCCGCCTGAAGGTTTGATGTTTAATCATGCACTCCACGCCACGATCTCAGCTCGTGTCCTGAGAGTGAGTGATGTGCATTTGAATATTTCTCTCTTGCAGGTAAACCTTAACATTCCGTTCACATATTCACTAACTTCTCCTCCTTCCAGCTTTAATGTAGCCCGCCTGTTACACACAGTCATTCTCACGGAAGACCAGCACCTAATAAAAATGTACTGAACATCCTTTTACTTTGTAATTATTAATGTTTTTCTTTGTTTTCTACTTCAACTTGCCTCCGTCCCTTTTACCTTGTCTTGGACTTTGAAACTTCCCTTATTTTTCTTCTATCTGCAGGGGGGCACAAAGCTTTGACCACTGCCTGCTTTTCACTCTGGCACTGAGATACACGATGCGCCTTAACCCATAAAATATAAAAGATTCGTCTCCCAGCTTAATTGTTTGGTCGTGAACCAGAAGGTTTCATGTTCCCGGGTAGAGTGGAACCTGAAAGGACTCTTCTGGGGTGTTCTGAGTTCACTTGATGCTTCTACGTCAGTCTGACAACGTATTTCGCAGTAGATGTAATTAGTTTGAAGGTCAAGGCGCAGCGTTGTTCATATTCCTGATTTCACCATTTAAAGAGGGAACTGTCAATGATGAAGCTTTATTCAGAGAGCTTATACAACTGCTATGTCATGTGTGGTGTTGCCGTGCACGGTGAAATGGGTTCCATGCTAGTAATCAATTATTCATTGTACATACTGGGAACATTTCTCAATGCTCCGTCTTTCATTCCTGATTTCCTTTTGTTTCTCTCGGCTTATTATCTATTTTTACTCCCATCACACCAATTTGCGCCTTCCGAGCCACATGAACAGTCTCAGCGGATGTGTCTCGTTTTTCTGAAGCAAAATGACAACGCAACATCTGCATTCTCAAGCGTTTCTCTATATTTGTTTCAAATTGTTCAGGCAAGTGCAGACTGTCACACAGCAGCTGCCGCTGACCTGTTCGCAGGATGAACTGCTCATTGTCTCCCAGAGGATGACACATTTAAACGATATTTTCCCTTCTCCTTTGCCACCATTATTTCTTTCCACAAGCCTTTTGATTATCGCAAATGTTGATGACCGAGCCCCGAACCTTCTTATTTGGTGTCCATTTATTTCCTCTGAGGGAAGCCGTCAGCCGCTGACATTCAATCACATTATTTTGGCTCAACAATCTGCTGCCTCCACCTGTGACCTGGACCACACATAAGCCAGTGCATGACAAGTGCTGTGTAAATCGAACACATATACACACATTCCTAACTGAATGTCACGGTGGGACACTGACACCAAGAGTTGATCACATGCACATCAATAGAAAAAGCCAGCGGTGAACATCCAGGATTTTCTACAATGCTTTAATTCAATTTCTCCCCGGCCATCTGCAGGGCGATGCTACACCTATACGGTGCAACAGCCGAAATGTTATTGCGAAAGTGTGCTTGAGAGTAAGTTTATGGCAGCCGTAACAAGGTAAGGGCATGATTGCCTGCAGGTAAGTGATTTAGAGAAAATCAGGTTGATACTCTCCCAACCCTCTGCCAGAGCAGCACGAGGCCAAGGCCAAGCAGTTGTAAATTTTCCTTAAGTGTCAGCATTTTCCATATCACAGACCTTGGGCTTGGCTGGAATAAATTTCACCCAATTTTCACGGTTGAAAATGCTCGTTCCTTGCATATTTTCTCACCCCGGGATCCCTCAACATTGTCTAGGGCTGCAGTTTGGGCTTTGCTTGTCTCACTGCATTTGGTGCGGTAACTGATTCGTATATAGTGCAGCAAAATTCCTGAATCCCAGTCTAAACCCAGTTAGGGCAAATTGGTTTCGCTGCACATGGTTGATTTGACATGGAACGTGCACAAAAAGGAGCCGTATCCAATGTGTCAGGCTCTCTGCGACTGGACACCTTGCTGTAGTGTAAAAGGCCCACACGCTCTTCACATCCGGCAGTGCGGTTAATTTGCCCCAGTGCACGGGAACCATTATTCACATCTTCTTTGCAGTTGCATAACGTGGGATCTTTGGGACGACTGATCATGACCTACACCTAGATAACTGGTACAGTGATGGATAGAGGATATCTGTTAAAAGCTTGTAGTCATATCTATTATATGTATATATAGTCCTATATTTAGGCTTTGATACCATTTTTCTCCAGCTAGTCGAAAGGGAAAATGTATATTTACAGAAGGAGACACTGCAGAGAGCAGGTTAGATGCAGAGAATTAGCCGCTCCATATCACCTTTTGATATGTGTCCTTCAGCAATTGCACCCGTGCTAACGTATCATGCATCAATCACTCTTAATGCAAATAAAAAGGAAAGACATCTTGGTCTCAATAAAGACTGACGAGATTTATTATCTGGTCAGTCTGTTCAGTCGGACATAATCAAAATATCCGAAAAAATCTAAGGACCAGCTAAAGAGTCCAAAAGTTGTCATTAATCAAAATGAATGACGATGTCACACTAATTGCTGGATGCGTAATTAAGCCGCCATACGAGCAAGTTTCAGAGATTAAAATATGCAGTATTTGTCCTCTGTTTTGTGTGTTATCTTCGGAAAAACAGAAAACAGAAAAAACAAACAACTTCACCAATTTGGGCAGCAAGCAGGTCGATGGAGGAAAGCCCTTCAGGGTGCCTCTCACAGAAGAAGCATCAGTACCGATGACAGATCCTTGTTTACAAAATGATCCATAAATATATGCTATAATTATGTCTTTCTTAGTGAAAACATTACATCCAGGCTCAGGCAGCTGCTATTGTCAGCAATATTTTGTATGATTAGCACATTTAATTTCCCCCCAATCTTCTACAAACCTGATTTCTTGTTTGTTTTCACCTCATTTGACAGAATCATTGAATTTGACAGCTGGCTGAGATATTCCACCTCTGCTGTCACCGAGCACCGTAGTAGGTTATGATTGGTTTTTCCTCAGTCCAGATGTTTGCCTACGGTCAACACATGCCCCTATCTTGAGCCCGGCGATTGATGGGAGGTTTTATTGTGCAGTATAAAATCCCCACGTTGCAGGTGAAAACCCATAGTGTCTATCGACTGATATGAGTGTTACTGATCTGAAAGCAGCTATTTCCTCTCCACCAGGCTGTCATTTGGCGGGTTGAGTGAATCCAGCCCGGGCTTTAGCCTATTCTTTTACTGCCAGACGGCTGGCGATTAGTGCCGTGGTAGTCTGCGGCCGGCAGCTCAGTGCTGTTGCCTGATAAGGGGGGTCAGTGCTCAGCCACACACCCACCTGCCAGTTAATAGCCGGTTCCCTGCTGGCCCGCTCGCTGTGAACAGCCCCCAGGTCGCTGTCCCACCGTCCTTGTGCACCTCCTCTCCTCCCAACGGACGGACTCGCTATGAATCAGATCCCCTTTTGCTACACGGCTCTCCTCGCAACCAGTGCAATGAAATCCTCTAATGAACTTCGCTTAGTCAGCGTTAGAGCTAGAAAGCCAACAATGCAGACGGCTACAGGACTGCACAATAGAACCTCACCCGCCTACAGAGAGAGAGAGAGACAGTTAATTGGATGTTATATTGAACAGAAATAGTTTAGAGTTGAAGGAGAAAATAACTTTTGCTGGTAACGGTGCAATTGCAGTAGCATGGGGAGATGAAATGCCTGTGATTCTCACATCAAAAAGCGGGTTTATTGTGTCTAGAATTGTCTTCCAAAGAGAACTGAGATTGGAAAAAGAGATGGGGCGCACTGATGTGGTTCTAATAAGATCTCACTGGTGTTTCAGAAGCTTTTTAACATCAAGTCTGTAAATAAATCCACCTTTAAGTAAAATTTGCTGGCAGATGTAGTTAAGTCCCAGCAATTATAGCCCGTCTGCGTTGAAAATGTATCCTTGTTTGATCCCAGTAAGTTTCTTGTGTGAATTGGTTTTTTTTTCTACTGTTGGAAGGTTGGAATGTATTGGAATTCAAGAAATTCAGTCATAATCTTTCTGCATTAAATTAACATTTTGTGTATTTCATGACCCAAAACATTGTCCTCCAAGCTTTCTGCTGTGTTCAAAAATGAAGAAACGCCGGACGGACAGAAGTCATCGCAGATCAAAAGGTTAAAATTAAATGTATTTAATAAAAGAGATGGCGTTGTGGTAAAAAGAACATCTCAGCTGAGGAGCCGCTGGTCTCAGCAACCAACCGGCCCCAGGTCAGTGCTTTTGACCATCCCTAGTGCCCGTCTGTCGCCTCCACCAGTGAACTCGAGAACAATGGTTCCTACAGGTATTTATAACAATGCTTAAAGGTGTGAAAGTCAGTGTCCACACCTCTGGGAGTGGTCTTCTGGTGAGTTCATTAACTCGGATTTCGAATGATCCTTAGTCAATATCAGTTGTTGTTCAAGTATTACATGCATGCATTCCAGTTGATTACATCACATCAAATACAATCATAACTGCATTGGTATTATTCTATTACAGTTGCATAATTATAGTGGTTTTACAATATTGTCATTACTTTATTGATTACACAGTTTCAGAATCATGGCTGTATTCTGGTGTACACTATATGCATTTTATTAATTTTATGAACCGGGTCGTTAGTTTATTTCTAATATCCTACATTTCATATTAAGAATCAACGACCAATCCTGAAGGCAACTTACTTAAATGCAGCATAAAAGATAAAGTAAATGAGAACATCCTCAGAGAATGTGCAAAAGTCCTTGCAGCTCACCTTGGAGGCTGTAAGAGGGTTAGTGGTAGGATATTTTTAATCTGTTAGTCCTCACAGCCTGATCAACACGACCTTGCAGACACACCATGAATTTCATTACGCGCTTCTTACCTTTGACCCGACGATGACAGTTGCTGTTTTCCTCCTGAAAAAGGGTTCGTTAGTCGCCGCTCACAAGCCGGAAAATCCATCAAGTTAAAAGCCAGTTTAGAAAAAAAATACTTTTCTCTGTTCTGCTTTGATTCAAGGCTCAGTCAGAATTCAGTCAGATGTAACTCTTTTCCGATTTCATTTTATTGTTTCATTTTGAATTATACACAAACCTCTACACGCACACACACCACTTCAGTTCCATCAGTTGGGCTGACTTGTCAGAGTGTATTGCTAAGCATGATTTGAGGCCGCTTCATGGTTGCTGCTAATCGATGCTGCGCTGAGTCCATTATTTCAGTCTCCCATGACCCACATCCTGCATTTAGTCCTGGTGATCACACGGCCATGCAGGGCAGTTTCAAGCTCTTTGGGACCCGATGCAAAATGTTGTTTAGGGGCCTAAATATGGAGGTGGCGGGACTCAAAATCCCCCGAGGTTGTCCCGTCTGTGATTCAGCATTTAATCTCATCAATTTGGGGCATTTTGGAAGAAAAGATGTTAGATCTGCCAAAAACAGTTCACGTCCTTCTTCTAAAATTAAAACTAAAATCCAACAATTCAGGTTAAACTCACCAATTTAAACACACAAGTGACCGTGATCACATACGTTACGAGGAATTATGGGGAAAACCACAAAACGAGAGGGCGTGCCCTTGAGAGATCGAAGAATTTGTCTAAAACATAGGAGTGTTGGCCGGTGTGGTAACGTGGCTCATTCAACTGTGCTCATTTTCATGTGAGGAGGATTTGCAGGATGAGATACGACAAATGCCTGATTGAACCCCGTTTTATCTGATGCTTTTTAAATCAATATGCCGATAGATCAGGGCCAGTATATTGTGACCATTGGTACTGCTCACACACCTCGTAGCGCTCGCTCATAATGCTACAGTACGACGCCCGCCCTCCTCAGAAAAAAGATATTGTCCCATTTTAGCTTTTACTAGCCAACATAAAAATGGAGTACCATGGTGATTATCACAATTCTGATTGTGGTGGTGATAACCATTACACACAAGCAGTGAACGCCAGAAACTGTTGCCATAACAAAGCTGAAGAGGAGGCAAATCCCCAAGTGTGGTGGGATCTCACCAAGCATAGCAAAAACAACCATTCTTTAGTCCTTGAGTTGATACTTCACGCAGAATATCCATCCGCTATCAAAGGGACATCTAGAATTGGCTTTCAATGACAGTCAGACCCAATTGACCTCATTTAAACACTTTATTATGTGCACAGCTTTATCAAATGATTCATTAAAAGGCCATGATCAACACGTAATAGACATTACGCCACTGGCAGAAACTCATTCAAGCAACAGAGAGTGTATCCCAGTGATAAAAAGCTGACAAAAAGAAAGACAATTAGGATCTGAAAAATACATTTTCAACCTCATTGATGGGCCTGAATGCGTCCCAGAGGAGGAAGAGGTAAAATGTAACGCTCCAACAAAAGGACATTAACGCAAATCCTTTCATTAATTTGAGTATAATGACCCTCCCTTTACCCAACCAACACTCCAGGCAAAACAAATCATTTTCAGGGTTTTAGCAACAGAATATCTGTCAAATACATCTCTGCTCCTCCCAGACCTGGTCGGGTGAAGAATAGTCATTCTTAATTAACCCTTTGACATTTTGGAGTTTTTTTGTTCCTAGAGCCAGTCACACTTGTCTTTTGATAAGTTCAGCCTGGTGGTGACACAAGCCAATTGTCTACTGAGTGCAGATCTACCTTGCATTCAAATGGCTAATACCACACTACCCATGAACTGCTACCAAACATAATTAACTGCAAAGGGATAACTGTGCATACATCCCACAAAACTATTGTTAGCATACTCTATAAATGAAGATTAAAATATGTGACACAGAATATTGACCCCATATTTAATCGAAATTCAAAGATTTCAAATGAGTTTCACAAACATTCCACATTACAACTCAATTTTCTTTCAATTAAGTGTCATATTAATAACAGACTAACTCTAAAACACAAATGTCCCCATGTAATATAAGGCATGTTGTTAAATTATTTTTCTGCAGTTTGTCGCAGCTCATGACGCTTCGGTGGCTTTCTGTTTACAAAGCAATTACTTAGCACGTTTTTATGGGCCAATTAGGTCTGTCACTGGTTTTACATGAGCTGGTGCAGAGATGACGTTACATACATGCTGAGTATGGATTAATGCTACTGCAACCAATCCTGGGCTTATTGACCTCAGTGCCCGAGCAACACATCTACCGGTACAATCATCCGTGTCTCAAAGGTAAAGATAAAGTCCCAATAAGAACCGTGAGTTCTTCAACTTAATAAAGCACTGGAATAATTCAAGTTCAAGTCCATAATTTGCTTCTGGCTGCTTAGGCCCTTCAATATTGAAACCCCACTGAGTTTACTTTTTTTCAAACAGACCGACTATGATATTGATCCCCTTGAAGGCAAATATTAGGGAGACGTGAGGCAACTTTTTGCATCACAGGGCTCAGGTCATAAAATGTAATTATCCTTAAAAAAATGTTATCACACTTGAAGTTAGTCAGCAATTAAAACAGCTCAATTTTCCCACAGTGAGAATGTGTTTCCATGTAGAGACACCGTATATCTGTTCTTAACATTGGTCACGCTCAGAACAAGCCCTGCCGTGGAGTAATTAATGAATGAGTGCGCCTAATGAGCAGAGGTGAGCACTTTAAGTGTGAATCATGTGTGCACATACTAATGATCAGGGAGTTCATTTCAATAATAAGCTTCTGATTTATTGAATCATGCCGCGGTTACAGAGGGGGACATTTTAAATGTGAATACAAAGGTGAGACAGGACGCTTTTCAAGCCATTCTAATATTTGAACTAGTTGTATGAATATTTCATCTGTAGAAATACAAGTGAATGATGAATGAATGACGGGTGGAAAGGCAGGAAAGGTTTTTATTCCATTCATTGTTTCATTTCCCACTTTATGCACTGTCACAGAAATTCCGGTTCAAAGCAACTGTCATCATGAAGTATACGTCCTTATGAAACTCAAAGAGAAATAACGCAAGTAAATGTAATTTGTGAATATCCTGCCTTTAACAAGCTGACTTGACTTATCTGAGGATCATCTTTTTGTGATTTTTGTGAAGCCAGCCAACGCCTGGCAGTGCGCCTGTGTCATAATCCTCCAGTACTAACATTTTTCTGTCTTGCCAAGTCAGCCAAAGCTCAAAATCTCCGCTGATATCCGCTTACAGCCTGGACCAAAGTGCTGCGGGGCTGGATGGTTACCTGCTCTGGCTCTTTCAACATTTGAGCGACACCCACAAACGGGATTTGTGGTCCTCGGGGGCCTTCTTGTTCTCGTCGATAAATGCACCTTTCATGAAGTTAGTTCACATTGTGTGTAAAACAAAACTAACATTGTAAAAATAGGATTTTTCGTCTCTCTCTGTGCTTCAGATGCCTCCCTAATAAACTACTCAGAGGCCGAGCTCAACTTAATTCAGGCTTGGCTCCAGTGATGGAGGCACAGAGACAGAGAAAGCCACGGAGAGGAGCGCAGTGCCCTCGTGGTCCCAGACACAGATGGACGAGATGAGAGGTGAACACAAGCGCAGCTGAGGCCTTGCAGCACGGGGTATTATGAGAGCAGGAGTCAGGGAGCCGGGCTCTGCACTGATGACACTGGCTTTACTGCCTCTCAGTCATTCGCAGCTCTCACTAGGGACCCCGGGGACGCGGCGCGTCGAGCACAGTTACATCAAGATTAAAGGCCCTTTTCCCCTCTAAGATCAAAAGTTTGCGAGGCTTTATGCCAAAGGGGTCTCCAGCGGAGCTGCAAAAAAAGTATACAAACGCCTGCAGCCATTTGCTCCTGGGAATATGCACACAAACCAAAGCGTATGAACCTTCTTATGTGGAATTTGTGATGGCTTAGTTTGACCTATTATTATTGCCATCTTATGAAGTCCCTTGATACATTTACATAAGACCGTGTACGTCCAAACCATGGACAGGGACAAACATTCTAGGGATTTTAGGGTATATATAAATCAACAGTTTCCAAAAAGCAATGCTGTTGCAAAGATACTGGTGGTGTTTGTATCAGCAGAGACTTTATCCTCTGCCTGTAATGGATCTTTTCTTCTTATTTTGCTGCGTTTGGAACGTTTGTGGGCGCCAGCAAAGAGCATTTGTTACCCCGAGCTAATAAACAGGTTGCGCAGCCCATTTTATACCCAGGTCAAACATCTCCTGTACGGCCCGGCCTGCGGTGCACCGAGCTTCACAGACTAAACAGGCCTGACATGGCCGGAGAGAGAGAGAGCAACTAGACTGCGGGATGAAACATGCCTTTTTGAATGTAACCACCGAGAAACAATCCAAAAATAACCTGTTCTTCTGCATTAACTCTAGCGGGCTCAACCACTGCTACTCCCTCTCTGTCTCTCTGTCTAGAGCCACATACTTGTACCCGCTCAGGTGTACGCGTGTGTTTGTCAGACTCGCATTCTGCTTGTTATATGCTGCGCTGCTAAATGCCAACAATGAAAATGTTCAAATTGTCAGCAGTTATCTCTGGGGCTTCACCCTCTGAGATGACGCTCAAAGCGTGCTCTACCTGAACTCTGCAGAGGACAGAAAGGCCAGTAATCTTCCACCGGGGCTTCAGAGGCGAGGAAGAGAAAGCACACAATAGAATCCTTCACTTCTGACCCATTTGGTGGACGGAGAAGGATGAGAAAAGAGCATTAATACAGCACACAGCCTCAACAACTGCGGGAAATGGAAATAGAAGGGAAGAAACAACTCATTATACAATTTGGTGAAGTCCACTTCTGCATGTTCATGTTAAACATTTATAGAGGAAATCTTAAATAGGATTAATTAACATGCAGCGCTAGAGCATCAGGAAAGAAAAGCCAATTAAAGTAAAAAGTCCTTTCCACCTTCACCAGCCTCCATCACAGAACAAATATATTTTCACAGAACACAACTGGTTTCCAAGGTAACAGCGCTGGACCCCCCCTTTTGGGTGGAAATGTCTAATTTCCACACCTGTACCCTCACCACCGCAGGCAGAGCTACGTACTGTATATTGCAACAGACCTTGAGAGCGCTCGCCCGAAGCCATCGGCGCCGACGGAGGGGCTGAAACAGCAGAACACCAGAGCTTCTCCTGCATTGGTCATCACTGCCATCTCATTGTATATGTATTATGTCACTCTGGTTCCTCATGTCCCCTTTCTGACCGTAATCCTCAGCGTGACTGTTTTCCTTCCCCGTGTGTGTTGCTCACCTCTTCCTCTTTCCCCCCGATCTCCCATTGCGATCTGTGATTTAAGCCTTCAGGTGTCTCTTTTCATCCCTGTCAGTCAGTTTATAAGGCCGAGTGGCCTCCCAAATCTTCCTGTGTGTAATTATCATGCTGTTCTGCAGGATTTATCTGACACCAGCTGTTTTCAATTTAAAAGTAGGGAAAATTTAAGATTACGATCTACTATTTAATTGGCTACCGATTTGACCCATCACAATTAAAAATGTAGTATTTTTCAAAGCCACCTTTGACCTTTTGAAAATTATATAAACTAGCCATTATTACGAAGCAACAATCCAAGTTAAAAGGCAATAATGGTCCATAGTCTTTGCAGCGAGCTGATTTATCTCCTCCCATTGTATTTTCACTGGTGGTATCAACACGAGCAGTGGGGGGCTGAACTCTTCCTCTGGCAGCCTTCCCAAGAAATCGATTGAGGAAATATTGTTGGGGCATTTAAGTTTTTAAATAATTTGGTCACAAGTTCTGGCTTCTTAAATCCTTTTCAAATAAACATTGTGGAGCGTCTTTGTCTTCCCCTCAGGTTGAATCCGTGTCCTCCGAGGGCTCGTCCACCCATTGTAATTTGAGAGCGGTCCTGATGACTGTTGCCCCGAGCTGTTTGCAGTCTCTCAGAAAGCCCCGTGAAGGTCAGCATGGCATCACAGCAGGCGATAAAGACAGACTCAATTGCTGGCCCAATTGACTGTTTGCACACACGGAAAAACAGCCCATCAAAGCTCCATTGTATGCAATGTCTGTGTACAGTATCTTTCCCATAATGCTCTCCTCTCATCACGTTGACACTGAGCACATCCGCTGTGTATTTTTTCCTCAAGCAGTTTACATTATTTGTCTGTATCGGAGAAGTATTTTCGCGTTGATTTCTTTTCTCTGTTATGCTGGTAACAAACTTTTAAGAGTGTGAAGCATATTTGTCGTCTTGTTGGCAGCCATGCTTGGCTTTTATCATTCTGAATATGGAGAGCAGGTCAGTGATGTAATTATCCGGTAGATCACTCTACCCCACATCCTTATTTGTCGACAGATGCGTCAGTGGTTGTTGAAAATGAAAAAGTGCAGCGATGGTGCCCTTCAGAACAAGGCCGCTGACACTTTACAACACTTATTTATCTTTTCCACATTGTGATTCACATCAAAAAGATCCAAACTCAGCCAATACACATGGCTAGAAGCTCCTAAATCAAGAAGTACATCTTCTGGATGGTACGGAAGTGCTCAGGTCTGAGCTAATCTCACATGGTACTTTTTTTTTCTCAAACAGGATAAAGACCAAATAAAGAACACAGAGGCCAAAGTCACAGATGGAACATTGGCAGTTATACAATGAACCTTTTGTAGTTTAATTAACTGTGGCATAATCTTTGTAAGGGCGGCACGGTGGCGTGGTGGTTAGCACTGTCGCCTCACAGCAAGAAGGTCCTGGGTTCGATTCCGCCCAGTGGCTTTTCTGTGTGGAGTCTGCATGTTCTCCCCGTGTCTGCGTGGGTTCTCTCCGGGTTCTCCGGCTTCCTCCCACAGTCCAAAGACATGCTCTGGGGATTAGGTTAATTGGGGACTTTAAATTGCCCGTAGTTGTGTGAATGTGAGTGTGAATGGTTGTGTGTTTCTGTGTTGCCCTGCGATTGGCTGGCGACCAGTCCAGGATGTACCCTGTCTATCGCCCGAAGTTGGCTGGGATGGACTCCAGCCCCCCCGCGACCCTGTGTGCAGGATAAGCGGTTTGACAATGGATGGATGGATGGATAATCTTTGTATTCTGCATGCTCCCCGTGTCCTCTGAATAAAAAAACGACACATCGGTTTATTGGTCACACAATTTGCAGCATAGAGCCAAAAAAAGTGAGACTCCGAAAGCAGAAGCACAGGGACCTGCAGCAGAGCGACTGTTGGTTTTCATTTGAGTTGTAAGCTCGGTGGCCATTGCTGAAAAAAGCCCGGAAACTCTGCAAATGATCGGTTTGACCGTCAATGCGACCTATCGCAACTGCTTTAGGCACCTTTTAGCTAAGAGGACAATTCAGGTGGACGTCATGAGCGATGTGAATGAATGAGACGGTGCGAGATCTTGCAAGGAGACCTGGGATGTTTTCAGACGCACAGATTAATGTCTAGCTAATCATCAATGAACCTCTGGTGCTCACATTCAAAAGCCATTGTTTGTTGGTTGTGAAACCAAAGGGAATTTGCTAAAAGTATGTATCAGAGTCGGGGTGCTGATCAGACATCGCGGTGCAGCTGTTTACTTACGCAGGCATTTTAATTGCAGTGTGTTTTGGAGACAGGGTGGAGAATAGAGACGGCAATCTATGCAGGTGAATTGGCAGCTTTGCCATTGCTGTGCTGAGCAGACTGCTAAATAAGGTTTCCTGTTGTCCAGAGAGCCCAGACGTGGCAGAGAGAGAGAGAGAGAATAGACAGCGAGCACGCACAGGAGTGAGGACAATGAAGGGTAAGGGAGGGTGAGAGCGTGAGACGATCACCTTAGAAAATCAAGCAGCCAGTCTATTCCCCGGAGAGGCCACGCGGCTGGCTGTGGCTGGCTGATCCAGTGCTGCGCCGCACTGTGTGAAAGGGGCCAATAACAGGCTGAGTAATGGGATTGTGCCACTGCAGATTGTGTGCGAACAGGTCGGGTCCGTGGGTGTTCCTGCACATCAGGTTAGCACTGGCCTGAATAAGAACGGACTGAGTCAAATCTGCCTCTAGTGCTCAACGTCTATTGGCTCACCAGGTTAGTTGTGAAGGAGGAATCTGGGGGTATTCTATGTTTTTTTCTTCATTCAGCAATAAAGCGATTTATATACATTTATTGAAGTAAGAACAGTGAAGCCAAAGACTCAGCTGAAAACCCATCAATGCGAACACAGGACCTACGACAAGAAACCACACAGAAGTAAATTCCAAACGTTGACGTTCTGTCAGTAGACACGTGAGTCGTTAGTGCCCTTAATCAAATTGCTCGATTGCGTTGCCTGTCAAGTATCTTGGTAGTCACACAGGTCAACCACGCTCTTAAGTGGCTTTGTTGTCTGGGGTTCAGTGGGGGTTTATTTAGTAAATGACGGCCGTCTTCCCCCTGATTTGAAGTGTGCACTAAACGGTTATTGAGGTGAGAAAATATTAATATCTCCGTTGTGCCTGTGCATGTCAGCCTGGATGAGTTCATCTTCTGGAGGTCAATGGCCTCTAAGTTGATGTGTGGTTAAGTTACTGTAGTTCACACAATGTCAGTGTGGATTAGAGGCTGCACCGCTGAAGGCCCCACATGCTGCTTTGAAGCCCTCGTGTTCCACATCCTGCCGCTGCTTTAGCTCACATTTAGCACGTCCCATTGCATTAGTCTCACTCTGTCCCTCACCTTGTGGCTCAGCTCGAGCTGCCGCCGGGCCATTTGCTTTTCCTCGTTGCTTCTTTGATGTTTGTCTATCACATCGACCGCTCCGCCTGTGCGTGTGTGGGCGTGTGCACGAGTCTGCGTCAGAGAGCAGGAGGTAATGGCACGGACGCCACTTAGAAATTCACAGCGCCGAGATCAGTGAATTGGTTTGGAGGCTAAAGGTGTTGCTGATGCTCGGCTTAGAGAAAATTGAGATGGTGGCATACAAACATTCCAACAGGATCACAGTGTTGCCAAATGACTGGCTGCCATTTCTGCACCAACACAAAATGTGTTGATGTGGGATTATTCAAATGAATTTTCCACTTTCTTCTTGAAATGAGAATATAATTCCTTGACAAGTCCCCAATGCCACAATTGCCCCCCCTGTAGTTTCCTTTTGTACTGGCAAAACAAATCTTTCTATTAAGATTTGTCCCTTTCTGTCGGTAACTTCTCGATAACGGCACCATTATCAACCAAATGTCGAGCTACTGACATCTACACATCATTGCTTTGAATCAACTAGTCACCAGGTGCCACCTCTGACAGCCCTGAGGGGGCTATAGACGATACCCCGAGGGTTTGTTCATACCCCGGGGCAGTGTCCCGTCTTCCCTGCCACGGTGCTGACGTGAACACAAGAGCTTAACAGGCCGCAACTCAAACGTGATTTTAACTGAGCCTCCTGATTGGAATAAATGTGCTTTTCACAATTTCCCAATTCCATTTGCTGCTTGTGTTTGCGGACTGAATTACTAACAGTACGGAACCCTTGAATTAGGAACATTCCTCAAAACGGCAACACTGTATCTCCAGTCGTGATCTCCTAGCGTCTTTTGGCGTAACCAGCTTTACGCTTCAGTTCGCTCTCGTGGCTATTATCATCAGCATCACGGCAGACGCCGCGGGCAGCTGTTTCAGCTGCCACGCTGTGATAAACCCCCGTTTACACCACCTGCCAAATATTCAGCGGCAGGCCGGCACAGCGAGCGTAGTGCCGTGGTTCTCAAATGGGGGTACGTGTACCCATGGCGGTACAAGAAGGCACTCCAGTGGCTACGTCCTCGAGCTGCAACCCACTCAAAGCTTTGCGTTGTTTCAGCGTTGACAGTTTAAGAAATCAGACACCGATGACACAGCGCCCTGTGGTATTTATCTTTTATTTACAACCAAAAAAGGTTGAGAACCACCGGCCCAGTGGACCATTTAGCGGCTTCAAATACGCATATTTCTCTTTGGTAGTCGGAACCAAAACAGAGCTAAAAGGAGAGTGAGTTTTGTGCCGCCATGTATATGTTGTTGTATTGTCTCCCACTTCTACACATCAAAGTCAATTTACTAGACGTTGGGAGTCCTACACAGCCTGCGGAAATATCTGTATGGCGGAGGAGTTCAGTCTGAGAAAATAACAGCTTGTGCCTTTTCTCAATGGAAGACCATTTTGTGTGTTTTTTTTTTTTTGAAGATTTACAGAAGGTTTAATGAAATATACTATATATTCTCCTATAGAGAGTAAACTATTACTATACTTCAATTTGAATTACGTACAGTGACTGTTGATCAAGTTGGCTGGGATAGACTCCAGCCCCCCCGCGACCATGTGTGCAGGATAAGCGGTGTGAAGATGGACGGATGGACAATTAAGGCTACCCGCACAGATAGTAAAATGACACCTGTACACACATTTGGACGGAGTCGGGACATGATCCACTCCAGCAGCCGGAGTCAGTGGTAATTAGGCTGGTGGGTGGATGCATTTCATTATGCCCAGAGAAAGACGTGGCTAAGCTCCGCGTTCCCTTGTAATCCTTCCGCTGCGCTGCCCATTATGACTCAGCCCCAATCCCCCGCGCTGAAAGTCATCGCTTTTCTCAAGCCACAGTGGGCCAGACAGGCCAGTTTGCCCCCGGGCTGCGAGACACCGGCCCCGTCCCCGGTGACGGAAGCCGCCTCAGCCAGCGAGCTGAGGTTTCCTCCTCTCAGGTTGAATAGAGATGGAGGGAGCGCCATTTAGCTCCCCTTGTTTAAAGACAAGATAAGGCTAACGACTGTAATAGCTCCTCAGGGAAATAGATACTCAGGATAATAGAGATCCAATGTTCTTATCAGTCTACGTATATTGGACAGAGCAAAGGTTTTTGGCTACGGGGAAAAGTACTGATAAACTGCGCTTTGCATTACAACACTATTTAATTTTGATGGTATATTGTCACTAATCCAATAAGCAACAACATATCTTTTGCTTAGCCTTTTGATTTTTCTACCTTACCATAAGTCATCCCTTTTTTGTTCATTTAAGTTTAGCTTGTTGAAGGATAAATAAGTCAAGCACCATACGTTGAACCTGTGAGTGGTTGTGAGGGGGTTGTGAGCGTGTGTGTGTTTTCTTTTTTTTCAATCCAAAACCTCTGTGGTGTATTTGTTCTTTTGAATCTTAGAGAGAAAGCTTCTACCAGCAAAGTCAAATTCTTAAAACTGAAAAACCAAAGCCAAAGCATAACCCAGCAAATAACCGGAGGGCTGGGAGAACAACCTGACGCTGTGAGAAGTGTTATTGTTAAATGTCATTTAAAACTCTTCTCACGTGGACTTTTGACTGAAGAACAGTGACTGTCGGCCACGTTCTCCCATCACAGTTAAAACGCACAACTAGGCCTTCGGGTTAGGCTTTTATAAAAGTAAGGCTGCTGCATCAGAAAACACCATTATAAATCATCACTCACAGGCTACTTGTTATGTTTTTTCTAAAGGCCACCTGTAGGGAAGACAATGTCCAGGCAGAATAATGTTTTACCGCTTATGGCGCAGAGGAAGACAGAGCAGTATGGAAAGCAATCATCCAGTGACCTCACTCTAGTAGCAATTGGATGTTCCCTTCAATTAAGTAATGCACAAATCACCAGTGATCTGAACTTTTAAAAACAATGTCTCATCTGTAATTAGCAGGATTCCAGTTCTACATTTGAGAAAAATGATAGCAAAATGATAGCATAGCAGTGGTTTAATTTTTTGAATCAGGCGCTGTCCCCCTGTACGTCTTTTGTTTTAGATTGACGGGGTGTCGTTTTTCAAAATGTAGCTGTGGGCAGGAGCAACGCTCCTCGCCGCCCACACCTTTTACCCTGTGCAGTTAAAGCCTGTGTGGGACCCTAAAGCTTTAGTGTGCCGCCAACCAATTCATTCTGATAAGTCTGGCCTTTTTAGAGGTCACATTTCTTTGTATTCAATTATTTTGTATTGATTTGATGGCACAGCTGCAGTCTTACATATACAAGCAATAGGAATTTTATTATTTCTCTATTCTATTCTTCTTCTTATTATGCATCTATCTATCTATCTATCTATCTATCTATCTATCTATCTATCTATCTATCTATCTATCTATCTATCTATCTATCTATCTATCTATCTATCTATCTATCTATCTATCTATCTATCTATCTATCTATCTATCTATCTATCTATCTATCTATCTATCTATCTATCTATCTATCTATCTACAGCACATTCAGAGCACACGCAGCAGGAAACACCGGCTTATATTGTTTGGCTGTTATATTTAGAGCATCTCTCTTTGCTCCCTTTGCTTGCTGTCTTCTCGTCACTTGATCATCTCTAGTGAACTGTTGTCATACTTTTTGAGTGTCTGTCAGATTTTGAGATGAAGCAATTTAACTTCTGACTTTCTACCGAATCCAGAAAGATCTCTTATTCCATCGGCCATAGTTGTATAAACCTTCTGCCACTGTATGTCTCTGTCCAGATCTTTTTTTTTCTATAGAAAGTAGTGTTCTCTTGCAGCGGCTGTTTAATATAAATAGCCATTCAGTGTTTTGCGCCAGAGTGGCATCATGGGACACACATTGTGTTTAGTACATCCACCCATCCATCGTGATCTCATGAGGGCGTGCTGGGAAATTTGTGGGTTCTCTGCTTCACTACCTTTGCTTATGCAAAAATTGCCAACCATCTCTCACAGAAGGTGGACCAAGTGGAAGGAGCAGGAGTGGAGGCTCTGTACCCGCGTTGGATACACCCTCCTAATTATCCCCCACTTTCTATCTTAAATATTTCAGTACATTTTTGCATAAAATAAAAGGTTAGAATAGGTTTAACTAGTAACAACAAATTTGATAAAAGTGCTGTGCACTTGTCTGTGCATGTGTGGATAATTATGCATGTGTAAGTGTGTGTGTGTGTGTTCCAGACTGGGTTACTGTGCTCCTGCCTACCTGCATATTTAGGCTGCTCGCTCAAGTGAATGTCAGCATTCTGTGTAGATCAATATCTAAATGGTTCTGTTTGCAATTACGTAATTTCCTTTTACATTTTATTGCAATACATGTCATTTAGCTGACGCTTTTATCCAAAGCGACTTACAATAAGTGCATTCAACCATAGGGATACGAACTCAGAAGAGCAAGAAACAGGAAAGTGCAATTTCCTCAAATAAGCCAATTTACAATTTGCTATCGATGAGTGGCGTTACAAGTACAATTTAAGTGCTACAATTTGTTGGTCTTTTAGTGGAGGTAGAGTCTGAAGAGGTGTGTCTTTGGTTTGCGGCGGATGTGAAGGCTCTCTGCGGTCCTGGTGTCTTCAGAGAGCTCGTTCCACCATTTCGGAGCAAGGACAGCAAAGAGTCGAGATCTAGTCGAGTGTTTTGCTCTCAGTGAGGGAGGGACGAGCAGTTTTGCAGATGCAGAGCGGAGAGTGCGGGTCGGGATGTAGGGTTTGACCATGTCCTGGATGTAAGCTGGACCCGATCCATTCACAGCATGGTACGTGAGCACCAATGTTTTGAACTGGATGCGGGCGGCCACCGGTAGCCAGTGAAGAGAGCGGAGGAGTGGAGTAGTGTGGGAGAATTTAGGAAGGTTAAAGACCAGTCGAGCTGCTGCATTCTGAATGAGCTGCAGAGGTCGAATGGCGGTAGCAGGAAGACCTGCCAGGAGGGAGTTGTATTAGTCCAGGCGGGAGATGACAAGAGCCTGAATCAGTACCTGCGCTGCCTTCTGAGTGAGAAGAGGACGTATTCTCCTGATGTTGTAGAGCGTGTTTCTACAGGATCGTGTTGTCGCAGTGAGTCAGGGAGAGTTGGCTGTCGAGTGTCACGCCGAGATTCCTAGCAGTCAAAGTGGGCATTAACACGGAGTTGTCAAAGTTGACCGTCATGTCCTGGGTGGGAGAATCTTTTCCTTGCCTACAATGTAAAAAGTCTTCAATCACTGCCATACAAACAAATACAAACAAAGTAGAAAAAGCTGGGCTGACACTTCTTGAATATGACAGCAACTCCTCCCCCAAAGAAGTCACTTAGCTTACACTGAAAAAGGCAGAAAAAGGGTGAAACATGCTCTTTTCTCCCTCCCTTCAAATTGCCTTTGGCAGCGTGTACCAGTGCAAAAACCAAAGACACTGGAATACAAACTGGGAAAAGGCAAATAACAGAACGTAGGACTGAGGAGAACGTCCAGACAAGCCGGCAGCAACATAAAGGCCAAGGTATGGAAGCGTTGTCCATGACCGGTAATTATGGGTCACTGTTTCTTTCCCAAGTTCAAAATCAATAACCCTGGCCGGCCTTGGTTCTTTGATTTAAGAAATTCCCTACTTCATTTTGTATTGTCGTTGGTGAGCACACATTCATACTGTGTAATACTATAAAGTACTAGGAAGTACTGCCGTTGTAACTTTTCTTATACTTTATTTCCATAAACAACCATCTCACTCCAAATGCTGCAAAATGGGGATTTCCTGTTTGAAGACACAGAAGCTCTTGCTAATCACTTTTCCCTAATGTGGAACAATGTAGAAAAATGGCTTTTCATCATTATAATGCTTCCTGTAATGTAGAGGACATTACTGAACCTCAGAGCAAAATGAGCCACAGGACAAATCTGTACTTTCTCTCATTTAATTCTAGAATGAAGACTACACAAAGAAAAGAGAAACTTTTCTCCACCATTCATCAGAGTCAGCCTGGGCCTGGGTGCACAGACATTTGTCCCATAAAACGCTTGATGAAAGGCTCTTGGTAGGACTGGCTTGGACTGATTCCTTATGCACGGCCCGTAATGGAGAATTTGCTTGGCCCACAGGGGAGCGTCGCTCCTCGTCTGTGCAAGGCTTTGATTACCACAAGACACCAGCAGCACCGGGCATGTTCCCTACCTTTTACTCACCATGCCACAGGAATGAATTAGCATATGCTGTTTCAGGAGAGCTGTCGCCTGGGATTATTTGGCTTTAGGTTAACAATGTCTTTAAACAATTTTGTCTTTCTTTGGCGGAGTGTTGGATGATATGTTTGGCGGCTAGCGTTGTTGCTCTTAATACCGTTGAAGCTCACTGTCATCCGTGTATTGTTGTGAGAGTACGCAGCGCGCAGCAGCTCGGTGAATAATAAACAGACCTTTTGCTCCTTTTCATGCAACTTCTGGCAGCGCTGTAATTTACACTTAGAGGTAGCAATGCACATGCACTCGCACTCCTATTCTCCAAATCGACATGCATGAAAGGGGCACAAACATTTGGCACGAGACGTGATTTTTAATTTTCCACATATTCTATGCATGAATCCCAATGGTATTTTATGCTCATAAATATGAGTTTTGGAGCATGAAATGTTGGCCTTAAGCAATGTCAAGCTTGATAGGCTTTGTTTTGAGTGCAGAGGTGTTAGGTCGGCACACATGGACCACGAATTAACTTAATATTCCTCTGGTCTTGTTTATGTTGTTATGTTGTATTTATGAGTTCTGACAGTTGGGTTGTGCGAGGAAGCACACAACAGTTGAGTTTCTTGAATAGCGTTACCAATAAGTCCCCTTGCAAGAGAAAATATGTCTAAATGTCGACAACATCGGTCGTGAGATGTGGCCTTAAACACTTGAAGGACCTGCGTGTGAAGCATTTCCATACACAGGCTTTTAAATGCGTGTGATGATGTCATAGATTTCACAGGATTTCATCACAAGTTGCACGCTTTTGTGCATTTTTCCAATATATCATATTTCCCAAAGTTTCTCATCCCTACCACTCAGCCAGAAGAATTTAATGCTTAGATACCCCAAAGCTGTTTGCGTGTCAATATTTCAAGTGCTTTAAGTGAGTGGAGTCAATCACAAAGTGGACCTACTCTGGGTTTAATCAAATGCTGCAAATTTTGTTTGGTGATGACACGATCTCCCGCTGGGAGCCCATCATGCTCCCAAGTCGGGACCAAGAAAATATTTATTGCCACACAGCTCACTGCTTTTGCACTTCGGGACAATGCTGAATCATGCAATTATGTTTTGGATGAGGAAAGTCGATAACTGCCTCATACTTGGTCAGAGATTGCTAAGGTCACCACTGTAATCATGTGGGAGCAGCACAGTCCATTGACACAATGATGAGACTCCACAGACTGTCGGGCAGGATTGAGATAGGGGCTGATTGCTCCTTATTGGGAGATGGAGTTGGGCTGTCATGAATGGCGCCGTGACAAAGATGGAGAAATGCACCAGTGGTCACATGTGCAAAAGGCAACCTGAGCAAAAGGCTTGTTTTGGTGGGTTAGATTTGGAAGGGCTACAGTCAACAGGTCGAGGCAGTGCATCGACCGAGCAGTGCTTTGAGTGGGGAAAACACTTTATTAATGGTAAACCAGTATTTAGTTAAGAGATACAGATCATTTATAGCCCATTAATGTGAGTTGGCAGATTATAACTTGCTGCATTATTTGGCTGTTTACCATTCAGAAAAAGCCTGCGGAGGATTCAAGTAGGCTTTCAATAAACAACTTATTTAGCTTTCCTCAGGGAAGTACCAACCTTTAAAACAAATTTGTTCTCAATATTGTTTCATATGGTCTATTTCGAATCAGATCCAATGCTTATGACTCATTGTATAAACCAACTCATTAAAAATGTAGCTGTATTTCGAGGAGATATTCAACTTTTCACTGTTGAAACATTGAAGATCTTTGGATGTAGAGGCCTGGTCACACCAGCATTGGAAATAGCAAACGTTCTTTTTCATATTGACAGTGTTGACCTTTGAGGAAATGGAGAGCTAGTGAGTACAAAATGGAGGAAGCTATCATCGTTGTGATCCATTATTCACTCTTATTTTACCCTCCTCTGTCAGGGAAAAAACTGCTGTGCAAAAGATGAACAGGAAGGGCTGAGACAAACACATGTTTTAATGGAACTGAGTGAACTAACACAAGCAAATGAAAGCAGGCAATTAGCAACCGCAATACCCTGGTAAAGGTTGTAGAAGGCACAAAACAGTGAAAGCAGGAGAGCATCTTGCAATGAGATCAACTCAATGCACGTTTGTAGGAAGCCGACTGGAATTCAAATTATTGAGATATGTGAGCAGGTCCAATTAGATGAGTCATTAGATGGCACCCAAGTTTTCATAACTCTGATCACTTCACCCCCCCCCCCCCCCCCCCCCCACACACACACATCCACACACACTGTGTAATTTGCTACTGTGAATGTGCAACTATTACAGTGCTGTCAAAAATCAGTCTTCTATACCCTAATAATGAGAGAGACGGGTGGTTATCTGCCAAAACCATCCAGTGTTTGGCAGATAACGTCTTCAGTTGGGCCCGGGGAGGCGCAGTACAGGAATCTACATTCTCAATGCCACGTAAATGAGAGCATTACAGAAATGAAAAGACATTTGGCCGCATTATTCAAATTAGATTGTCAGTTGAGACTCATAATGTATTTTTAAAAATTGCAAATGATTTGCTTCTGCACATAAACTGTAGCTTAAATGATCAAGTGAGTGAAAACACTAATGTTTACCTTTCCCCTTGGGTTGCATGTGGTGCAGAGCGGAATTAATTCAGCCACTTCAGCTCATTTGTCTTGTATCAGGAATAGGTGCATTATAAAAGAGGAACTCCTCAGAATATCCTCAGTAAAATGTAACTCGGTAATGTTGCATTGGTTACGCTCATTAGCTTTTTAGCGTTTTCTGTGTGTGTTTGTGTGTCTGTGTGCGTAACAGTTTAAAAATCAATGTCTCAAAGCTAAAGCTATGGAGGCGACAGAAATGTGTGTGATGTGTTTGTTTCTATGAGCGAGCTCGCTATGTGAGCGCCGGCAGAGCAATAAAATCGAGTTTTGCCGGAAGCATGTTTTCTCTCTCATAATGATCCCTCTGAAAATCACCGCAGCAGTTATTTCACAAAACAATCACAATCAGTCTGTGCCTACTCAAATCAAAGTGATCCATCACTCACCCACGGCAGGTGTTAGAAGCTTCCACGGCCCGTTTGTATTTCTTTTTAAATGGTCCTTATTTATTTCACCGTAGTAGCAGGTTTGTCAGCTCATGATACTTCACCGCTTACCCAATGAAACAAAATAACTTAAATTTACATCAAGTACGGCTTTCTTGTTTGTCATTTTTCTCGAATGAAAGGCCGCGATGTTCTCGGTTTGTTTCGACGCAAACGCGAAGCCTTTATCCATCTTTTGAAACTATATTGTGCAAATGCAATGTTCGGTTTAACCGCCTGAGACTAACGAGCATATTTGAGGTGCTGCTTGTTTCACGCGGGAGACGGTCCTCTTTTTGATCTGAGCAATAATCCGTCTCTCGGAGTCTGAGCGCTATTTAAAGAGGAGATATATTCCACTGATTCTCTGTGTACAATGAGGCGCCTGCTAAGCTCAGGTAGAGATGGGCGGTTTAAGACAGCAGCTTACCGAATATGTGCTACTTTCTCTCAAACAAAAAGAGGACAAATATCTATTAATAGTTTGCAGAGTGTTGTCTGCGCGCTGGTAGGTGTGTGTAATGCTTCTCTCAAGGAGGGAAAGTAGGAGGAAAATGTCCATTTATGAGCATATCCCTCCTACCTTCAGTGCTGCAGTAAAAAATAACCAAACGTTTGTACTTATCCCACCAACAGTGGACACAACTGTGTTTTCATCTGCTCCACTGTGACTGCAAATAAAATAAAAGACCAACAAGTTGAATTTTACATTGGATTTGTCTTTGCTCTTTATCTTCCAGTTCCAAAGTGAATTACAGCCCTGAACAATGTCTGGCGGGCCTTGAGCTATTCCCAGGCAAGAGCAGTGGAGGTCAAGGTGTGAGAGCAGCGCCATGAGCAAGACTTGAAATTCTGCCGATGCCTCTTCTCCCAGAGGCTTGCTCTCACTTCTCCACTTTCTATTGTTCTCGCTCTCTCGCGTTCTCTCTGTGGTGCACACTTTCTCCTTTGCACATTCCCTCTCTGTACTCTCACTTCCATTTCTTTTTAACACTTCTTTCAACGTCTTTCCCCCCGTGTGTTCTCCTCAACCCTCATCCCGAGTGACTATATGTTTCTTGTAAAACTAATCACTTAAATAATTTGTTCCCCTTTAATCGTATGTGTTATGGTTATAGGAAGGATTTTAGAAATACTGAATTAATGAGTCCAGATTATCCTGCTTGCCCCTCCTCCCTTCTAACAAACGCTCAACTATACACCTACATCAAAAAGTGAAAAATGTTTGACTGTTAATCATATTTTCTGCAAAAATAAGGTTGTATCATGAGATATATAATCTCATTTTATCAGGTCTTGTAAATTGCTGCTCGGTCAAATGCTTTCTTTCTTTCATCAAACTCATCCCACCAGCATCCTGCACCGTGGCGACTGCTGAGGGGAGCCGTCACAAGGGATTAAGGGAAGTCAATATCAATTTCTTATAGCTATGGTCAAGATAAGCAGATTACTGTAGCATGGACATTTTTTTCTGATGCTTCTAATATGATACTATATACGTACAAATCTAAAGGTATTAAAATGAAGTGCAAAATCTGTTATGTAGAATGTTATGTATTAAAGTGTGATTTCACCGTTGTTATTGTTGATTTTCTGTCATTTTGGCCTGCAGATAAATTTCATTAGATTCATCAGAAATTCACTGATGAAGAAATTAAATGTATTTAGTTCAATATTATCTACTTATTAAGATCTAAATTGAGTGCAATTGCAGCCTAGCATTGCTAAATCTAATAAAGCCAATTTGAAGCCCGCAAAATATTATTTGCACGCTTGCAGACAGCTGGACTGCACAGAGAAAATGAATGTACACTTATCGGCACTCATGATAGCATGTGTGTACTGAAGTCGGGGGACTTTTTCAGTGTGTGTGCTGGTTGAGCAGCTCTACTGTAATTGAAATAAATGGGTCCTACCTCTTTGGATTCAGCTTCCCTGTCTTACATTTATCACCCATTGGTGTGGAGATTCGTATTATGCCTTCAAATCGTCAGTGGAGTAGCGACACAAATGTGGCCCCTCACCAACTTCCCACACGGGAACAAAAAATGTGTTCAATTGCGGTTTCGTGAATCTGTCTTTTAAAATTCGCATATGAAAACGCCAGCCCTATCTCATATTTTGTGACCATTTAAGTTGGTGAGGTGCATTGCATCATAACTGTGCTATAAATTGAGGGCCTTTATAGTGCTCATGCAAATCCAATCCTTCTGGGTGGAGGAAATGTGTGTGTGTGTGTGCAAACACCAGGTGGTACGCTACACCCGAATGACAACCTCCCTGCAGCCTTCAGCACTCAATTTCACTTGTCAGGCAACAGATTCTTGTCTTTGTATATCTGTACATTATATATACATACATATTTATTATGTGCTTCCAATGGTGGCCATGTTGACACATGTTCCACATAAATGGCGCTAATGCTGCAGTTTGAAAGATTAAATGTAGCTAAAACCAGTCTTCAACAATGCCACAATATAACAAAAATGACTACATTTACATGCACACAAAACTGCCTTGAGTTATCTTAACACAGGAAACAAACTGTGATTCTGAGAATCTGAGTGCTGCTAAATGTAATTGTTGTGCTTTTTAGATTTCGACTTTACATTATGACATAAAAACACTAAGCCTTTCTTCTGAGTATTTGTATATCAATTTATTTCACCTGTATTAGAATTAATGTCAGGGAAATAAGAAAGAAATTATATATCTTTTTTGTGACCCCCATTTCACACAAAGATAGTAAAACTGACTCATTCAGGACGGGAGTGACAGTTTATCAAATGTGCCAAACCTGAACAAGATGACAACCAGAAAATGACTGATAACCGTTTTGCTCCATGTTTTCCACAAGACGAGTGTTGGGTTGAAGTCTACCTATTACGTGTTCATTGACTTGACATGCTGCAGGGCACTTTAAGAGAGAACGGAGCGCCAAGTGGGAGAAAATCTTTCATATTATCAAGTTTATTTAGATGTTTTTGTAGAGAGAAGGCAAAGTATATACAGAATACTGACTGAATGAACACCAGAAGCAAACAACAACAGCAGCTGTCTGTGAGAATCGTGACAAAGCTTGTCATCGACTGGAGAGCCATCGAAGTTATTGGCTGGGAGTCAATGGACAGCAGGAGAGAGATCAACGGCTGATATCAGAGATGTCTTTGCACAGACTTTTTAATTAAACACTTGTGATAACATAACGAAGGTGATTGGTATGTGGCGGAAGTCATACTTCTTTCATTTAGAGGATCATCTACTAAGATTTTTTTCTCAAAAAATGGTGAAAAGGTGTGATGTTCTTAATACTCCTAAAACCCTAAGTTGAATTGTCACAACTGTTACATGGCACCCTGCAACTCTATAAAACCCTGCGTTTGTGTCAATACATTTTCCAATCCTACCAAAATGAAAAGTTGTTTTGTCATTATTTCAGCAATACTGGTCAAAATGTTGATTTATTTTCACGTCATTGCTCAAATGAAGAAATCACGTTTAGAAGGGAAGAAAATCACAATTTCACTAAGAATCAGTATCAGTTTTGACCATTAACCCTTGTGGTCATCGTTAATTGATACCCAACCAATGGCACGTTTTTTTCACTCATTGTCCAAAACACATGACGTTTGTTTGAATGAATGATACATCCTAAGCAGTTGTGATCAACAAACTAACTGTTTCAATGAGATTTCAACTCATTGCTTTAAATAATACAAAAAGTACACATTGAAAGCAAAGCGATTGAGAAAAAACTGTGTTCCATTCAACACGTACAATAGTGGTGAAGAAAATGATGCATCGCCCCTTTGCTTTTTAAGAGGAAACATCCTTCATCACTGTTTACTTACAAAGCAGGAAATGATTTAGAGCTGCATTTTGGAAAATTACAGACACTTGCTTTCAACAACATTAATAACTATTTCATTTGAGCCCATCTATTTAGTGCGGAGATGACTGAATTCATTTGAAAAAAACCGAAGCCATTTAATTGCGTCCTGCATCATTGTTCATTCCCCATTCTGCTCTTAGCTATTACATCCAATTTCCACCCTGATTATTATAGTGTAGTAGGTACTAATAGAATAATGGCAGAAGAACAGGAGAGCGCCGAGGTAATTCTAAAGCAGTGGGTCATCTCGTTTGCCCAGAGGAGGATGCAGAGGGAATTACCTGGTCTACAGACAGAGGAGACACGACAAGGAAAGTGGACGAAAGAGAGGAACTGGTACTAATGTGGGAGATATAAAAGAGAGAACTGGAGTATGGATGGAAACCAAGAGAGAAAGAGAAAAATGAGACTAGTTTCATATTGGAAATGATGGAATGTGCTCCCACCCCAGAGCTTTGTTCAATAAGCCGCCTTCTGTTGTGAAGCAGAAAGGGAAAAGGGAAAGAAAGCGACAGCATGGCCGTGCGCATGACTGTTTGTTTGTGTGTGTGTGTGTGTGTGTGTGTGTGTGTGTGTGTGTGTGTGTATCCTTCCTATGGTTCCATAAAGAGCATCGGTTCGCCCACTCTGGTGCCCAAAATGCTTTTCACTTATTCCCCGGCGTGAATGATTGTGATCAATGAAAGATCAACACAAGGGTCTCTACATTCGTACATAAAAAAACACTATACACCAATGATGTTCGGTTATTTAAGCCAAGTGTTTTTTACTTTGTGCTCATTGAATTACTAAACAACTTATTTTTTAATATTTTTGAGCAGAAACAATTCCAGTGCCAGTAAGAAGATAAAGTCACCCCAATGACATGTATTCATGTTAGCTGTCAGTGAATGTGCAGATTACAACAGATGAGGTAAGATTAGGAAGCTGGAGAAGCAGCCATATGCAAAATTAGTAATGTTTTCTTTCTTTCTTTCTTTCTACACTACACACATCTACTGTTATCGAGCTTATTAACAACACCTGCGTTTTTCCATCCATGTTAACAGAACATTTACACTTTGAAAAAGCATTCAGAAATCTGTCTGCATCTTGAGGGAATCTTAAAAATAGAACTAGTGGTTATGTATTTAAACCAATGGTTACTTAACAGCATTTTACTTTGTTAAAGGAGGATTCTTTGGCCGCAGGGAGACATTGGAAGATGTTTCTATGAGTGAGTCCCTGTTTGATTTATGTTGCGTGCACACATTGGTAACCTGTGAGACGGTCCTGGCAATGGCTTCACACTATTTCACTTAAGATAGACACGGGAAAAAACGACAACCTAAATATGGATGTAAAACACTACTGAACGTAGAATCTCCAAGACAACACATTTCTTAAAGCTCATGGGTTCACACAATGTGCTTTTTTTGAGTAACTACATGTAAATATTTGCTTAAAAGAAAACTCCACAGGTTCCCTGAAAATGTTCAAATGATCATGTTCATGTAAGTATCCAGCCATTACATATTGTAACATTAGCAATGTGGGACACACCTCTCGGTTTGCCTCTGCAGGGAATCACTCCCAGTTCGACCTGCACCATTTGCTCCCCTCGCCCGGTACCTGCAACTCTCTTTAGATCCTGTCGCCCCACCTTGGTTCAGTCCATCTCCACATGCTTCAACAAATCTTTGCAGAGAGAAGAGGTGCCTTCTGCCTTCAAAATAGCAGCTCTGAGTTCAATCTCTGGGGTAATACAATCTCTATCAAGGCTCTTGCTCATACTGTGGTACACAGACGTACATCCATGGCCAACCTGCTGTTTGCTACAAAAGGAATACAGCATGCTGCGTCAGTCACAGTTGTCTAAAAGAGAACTTATTAAAACATTTAAGTAGCTATTGATTCAGAGCAGCACACTGACGGTGTTGGAAGGAGCTTCCCCATGGCTCCAGGTCTATTCCTTTTATTACAGATCTGTGCAAATGATTCTACTGTATCATCTGTCTTGGTCCAAAGACAAAAGATACAGCATGACAATCAATACATAGCTTATTATTTCTAATAAGCTGTGGCTTTGCTCTCATGCTTTCCTGAAAAACTTTTTAATAAGAAACATAACACTTTTTTTTATTGAAGAGAAGCGTTTTTCATGAGTCATCTCAACTTCTTTGAAAGATAATTCTTACTATCATTTGAATCATAGTCACGATGACATTTCTGCTATTTCTTGTTTGGAAGAATGATGGGGTGGCTCAGTTCCTTTAGGAGCTAAACTAGATTGACACAAATTAGCAACAATGATCTTCAAAACATTAAATAAAGGAGAGCAAAAGAGATGAGGTACAAAGCACGCACTACTTCTTACTTTTCATGCTTGTAGGAAGCAGAGCAGAATATAAAAGCACAAAATCAAGAAAGCCTACAGGCCAAGTTCAATTATAGTAACTTTGGTTGTGTGGTTGGGATCCAGTGGGAGTGGGAATTTTCCTGTGCTTGCTAGATGGATTCATTTTCACCTCATCTGTGAGACCTATTCTGTGATTGCTGCGTCATGCCTTTCACTCCTCCAATCGGGCACAAATAATTGGCTCACAATTTCCACCTCTCTCGCTGTCACATGTGTAAACTGCGCTCTACGTATTAGTTTCCTGATTTGTTCCGGTAATTTAAGTAGCTCTTTACAGGAAGAAAGCAGTCGAGCGTCAGTGACACTGACAGAAATAACTTTCTCTACACCTTTCGTCCTTCCTGTGGAAGTTTCTTCACTTGAGATGTGAAGATCCAAATCCATAAAGCTCCGCGCAGGCATTCATTCAACAAAGAAAATTGATCTAATTAGTATATTTTACAGGGAAATTACCATGGCAGGTGTTCATTCCTGCAATTTGGAATTTAGGCAAAATGGAAATTCACCAATATCAGAACATCCAATAAATTAAATTAAAATAGAATTCAGTCACCCTCCACAATCAATGTGAACTCAATTTCAGTATGACCCCAAAACAATCCCAGCAGCATACCAGGTACACCCTTGATTGATTATGATTTTGTGCATTCAGCTTAATCTTGGAAAGAAAGGAAAAGGAGATTTAGCAAATTTCCCTTCCGAGGGGAAAAGGGTGATAAAGTATCTCTCCCACAGGCTGAAAACTTGTCCCACCTTCCTCCTTGAATCATATCCTGTCCCTTCCACTGGCAGTAATTGCTCTCTCAAAATATCCCCTTTGTCTCTCCGTTATTTTGTATATTTTCAGACCATTTCAAGCCACCAGTATCCGTGTGGTTGCCTCAGTTTGGTTTGGTTCGCTTGCTGTTACGGGGATCTGTGAACATGTTATCTGTAATAACCCCGTGCTCAAATGTTATGTCCATACTAACATCTAAAATACAAATGTAAGGCTTCAAGTCACAAACAATGTTTTTCCATTGCGATTTAGCATGTAGTAAAAAACAGGTGTTTGTGGTCAAAGCCACATGTGGAAAACTGGGAAAATGGAGCCGCAATTCACATTTTATGTTAGTACAGCAAAATAAATGTGCTTTCACCACCGGCAGTGATTTCTGTTTATAATTAAGGTTGCTGGGCATCCATGGGAAGTACCACAAAAACATGGATTTAAAGCAATTTTAAAAGTATGACCTATTTTTCTGGCACGACCTGCCCCGGGGTAGAAGCAAGTACAAGGCAACAGGAATCATGGAGGTAAGATGAAAGACTCTTGCATAAATGCACCGGTACTTTTTGGTCCTTTGGCAATTTTACCAGAACGTGTTCAGATGCCACCTGTCGGATTTAAGGGTCGGACGACTTAAATTTTGGCAGAACCACCCTGTTTTATTTCCTGAGTTGACCTACCAGCTACATAAGACTCTCATTCCAGTGCATTCTTTTTCAGCCAACATATGACGTAACAAAAATAAAATGTTCTTTGCTTACTCTATGTGCTCTCTACTATCAGAAATAGGGAAAAATGATTAAATTAGTGATGTCTTTGTTCATATATAATTTGTGAGACATCTAACCCGCAAGCTCAACGTATTCCGTGTTCCGCTCTGCTCAGCTCTTCCAGTAGCCTCTGGACACACTGGGCTGTGTGTTCAATAGAAAAACGGATTTGTCCCTGTTTCCCCCCGAGACGACAATTATTTTCTTTTTCATTATTTTATTATTTATTTCTCTTACACACCTTTTCAAACTATTGAATTAAATATGAATGAAAGCCGCCTTTATATTAGTAATTAGAAGAAGCATTGTGCCCTTGCTGAGTCCATTTCTGTGCAACGGCCCTGAAGTAAGAGGCTTCAAACTCCTACTGCACATATGAGCAAGGCTCTTCATGCTCAGGCTACGAAATCACCAATATTTCGTTCTTTCAGATTTTCATCATTACGATCCCAACTTGCCCGGTTACTACTTCTGAGCTGCTCTACATCGTCTCCTGCATGCTGTGCAATTATGGTCTAGTGATTGGCTTCTCCTCAGCGATGATGGGAATTATGGTAATATTGATAAATAATGAAGAAATGCATTACAAAAACTCTACAGGTGATGTATAAATGGCCCATGAAGGTTGTGGTGTTTTTTTTGTTTATTCAGTGTAGGTAAGTCTGGCATTTCACAGTGTGATCAGCCTTGGCTGTCATGAATACCATATCATGTTGTTGATTATTAAAAAAAACAATTCACTCAATAACCCCCAGCACATTTACAAGTCTCCCTTCCACACTTACAACCCAAACACATTTTCCTGTCTCAAAAAAAGGTGTCTACCTCACTCCCCCCTGTCCCTTCCCCCCCCCCCCCCCCTCCCCCCCCCCCTCCCCCCCCCTCAGTAGAGTGAATCAAAAAGCCAGCGTTTGCTTATTCTCTCCTCCTCTCTCTCAATCAGCAAATTTCCCCTTTGATCTTTTATTCATATGATTAAGTCTGTTTATCACCGAACTTTTCATCCTACATTTCAGCGTATGATGAGACCATCTTTGAAGTTGGCTGCGCTGCAGTGGAAACACTTTGGGAGACAACGGTATCTTTTCTTACTAAATTATTGTTAGAATTGAAAAACGTCCCATCTGGTTTGAAATTGTTTGACCTTAAGTGTACAACACACACACACACAACAGTTTCCTGTGTTGTTTTCGGAGCCTTCACTGAAATATTTTGTCATCTTCAAGCAAAAAATGATAAAACACTTCTAAATCTCCCAGTCCATATATTTGCTCTGGCTTGCGTCACCCAAAATATCTTTCATAAACATATTTATTGATATGCACTTACTCGCTATTCGTTAAATTTTCTTCTATGTTCTGTGCTCGTCTCTGTTGTTGTAATGCTTTACCCTTGATCCTGTCCTCCGTCTGTCACTCTGCCCTCTTTTCCCCTGCCAACCACTGCCATTCATCCTCGCTCTGCCCTGCGTCTTGGTTTGTCCTTCGCTGCCTCTCCCTCCCTCACATTGTTTTTTTTATCTCCTTGTATGTTTGCCACCACTCCTCAATCAATATCTTCAACCCTTGTTTTCTCTCAGCTTCTCGTGCTCCCCTCCCCGTTTCCCTCCTCTTCTCCATGTCTCTACTATGTCAGAATTGGCATATAATATGTATTAACAAAACACACGCGTTAGTATTGAGGCAAAAGGTATGTGTAGCTGCTGGGTTACAGATCATGTGGGAAGACAAGAGAAAACATAGTGTTATTCATAGTTTATAAAGCTTTTGATTGACAATTCTTTTTTTTGATGTGTTCTGTGTCACTTGTTATCCATATTTACTCAGACTGAAACATTTGCTGTGACTTTTGGCTCAGTGTTGCCCTGAGACAAAGTGCGAGCATCGTGTTGACAATGATCTTACGAGGCATGCCCGTGAAACTGTCAATGCATGTTTTTGTCAGTACGCCACCAAGAAACCTGCAACATAACAACAAGGTGTGAAGGTGCACTTTTGCGTAATAGTGAGATATATGTTACTCCGCTGCATTGATTTGGGGCAAAGGGAAAAGTACGGCTGTGTGTCAAACCCAACCTCAAAATCCCTAGATGTTTTAAACTATTATTCATTAATGGGCCATCATCTCCAAGCACTGGAATAGACCAATACAGTCCACATTAGTATGGTGCCTGCATTAATTATGTGTTACTTAATAGTGTTCACATGCACACACACAAGCAGGGATTTAGTTTGATTTTTTGGACTCCGAATACCCTTCACCACCCATTTATCCATTCCAAACTCCTTCTAACGTCAGACACATGCAAAGATATCTCCCCCCTCGTCTTTTTTCACCTGCACACACCTTAGCAGTGCCCCTGTGGGTGCTGCAGGTAGCAGAGCAATGGAGCAGCAGAAACCAACAGTGGATTAGCAGCAGTATGTGCGAGAGGCCAGATCCGGACGTATTCCTCTGGGGAAGTCAAGCCAGATAATCCGACCGCAGCGCTTACTCTATCAACCCCCTGCCAGCTGCACACAAACAACACAATACAAAATATAACCCAGGCCTGAATATTTCAACTGAGATGTATGCCAGAGTGTATGGCAGCACTGCACGTGCCAATACAAGCAGGCACACACGCAAAGAAATGATATCTCAAGCATGGCGATTTAATCTTAGATGTATTTGCCAAGGCGTACGCGATGCAGCTGCTTTAAACAGGCGCACATACACATTTTTGTGTATATCCCTGTAGGGCACACAAACAGCTTGACACTCTGTTACATATGTGCATGCATGCAACTGTCCATACCAGTACACCATACGCGCATGCTCAAGCCCCCCAAAAAGGTACCCTCCCCCACCCTGACGTGAGGACAGGAGACCTTTGGCCCTTGTTTGACACAAAAAACGTACCCGGCTTCAGTTCTCACATATGGCTGCAGCTAATCAGAATATGCTGCCCGGATTTACAACTACAGGCTGTGGCCCTGAGGGGAAAAGAGAGCTGGCGCAGTCACTGTAGCAGTATCTGACTGGCTGTTCAGTTGGATAGCTGGTTTTCTGACTGGTTAAAATCTTTTTGATGTAGTGTCCAACAAAGAAAAGTAAATTCAGAACATAAATTCTCTCTCAAGATAAGAGTTTTACTTGCAGTTCCAAATGTTTGCCCAAATATGCTTAATACACAAAAAACGCTCATGCTTGCTCACATGTATGAATGTTACACACAGTGGATACAGACACATACATGTGCAGGGATGCACACCAAAGCAGGAGGATCAGGGAAGAGGCGGTCTTGATTGCTCATCAAACAGAAAGCAAGAGCTGGCAAAAGGTGTCAAATCGACTGCAGCTCAGTCTCCTGGGACCACCTGTCGATTACAGTGGTAAAGACAAGCTGCCTGGTGCCTCAATCCATTCCCAGCAGCCTCCACTGGGCCTGTGGACACCTGAAGAATCCTGATGCCAGGAGAGTGTGGGACCTTCGACTTCACACCGGTAGATACCAGTGGTTTGCCCCTGCTGCACCATTCAGATAAACAACTCTACAGAGAAATGAAGGACATCTATCACACAATTGGCAGCATGTATAGATAGAATGAGATAGGTCACTGTAATATCAAACTGTCCACAGAAACATGTAAATTGAGACTTTCTCAAGCTACAGTACATTGCTTTGAGCTGGCAAAGAAAGAATAAATATAGAATAAAACCTAATCCACAAAATAGAACAAAGGGCATTATTTAGCTACAGCGGGAAATCACAAATGAATCGCAAGGCATTATAATTACAACTGTGATATTTATCACCTTTTGCTTGCCAGGGCGAGGTATGTTCTCTGAATCTTTGGCAAAAGGACAACAATCCCATTGCTTTCGGATGGCTGATAGTTAGAGCCGGATCAAGCGTTTGTATCCCATTTATCCTGCCATGGGGGAGTGGGAGGGGGGAGATTACCCTTTCCAGCAAACTAACCTTGGACACAGAATAAAAACTCCAGGTGGCCGATTTGCACTCTACGGCAGAATCTTAACAGCCAGGATCCTGTTTGTGGACTTCAGCTCTGCTTTCAACACCATCATCCCGTCTCTGCTGCAGGACAAACTCTCCCAGCTGCACGTGCCCGACTCCACCTGCAAGTGGATCACAGACTTCCTGTCTGACAGGAAGCGGCACGTGAAGCTGGGGAAACATGTCTCAGCCTCTCGGACCATCAGCACCGGTTCCCCCCAAGGCTGCGTTCTTTCCCCTCTGCTCTTCTCCCTGTACACCAACAGCTGCACCTCCAGCCACCAGTCCGTCAAGCTCCTGAAGTTTGCGGATGACACCACCCTCATTGGACTGATCTCTGGTGGGGACGAGTCCGCCTACAGGTGGGAGTCTGACCATCTGGTGTCGTGGTGCAGCCAGAACAACCTGGAGCTCAACGCTCTAAAGACAGTGGAGATGGTTGTGGATTACCGGCGGAACAGAGCCCCACCCTCCCCCATCACCCTGTGTGACTCCCCCGTCACTATTGTGGATTCCTTCCGTTTCCTGGGCTCCATCATCACCCAGGACCTCAAGTGGGAGCTGAACATCAGCTCCATCACCAAGAAGGCTCAGCAGAGGTTGTTCTTCCTGAGGCAGCTGAAGAAACTCAACCTGCCAAAGACGATGATGGTCCACTTCTACACGGCCATCATCGAGTCCATCCTCTGCTCCTCCATCACCGTCTGGTACGCTGCAGCCACAGCCAAGGACAAGGGCAGGCTTCAGCGGGTCATCCGCTCTGCAGAGAGGGTGATCGGCTGCAATCTGCCGTCCCTGCAGGACTTGTTCGCTTCCAGGTCTCTGAAGCGAGCTAAAAAGATCGCGGCCGACCCCTCCCACCCCGGACAAAAACTGTTTGTGCCCCTTCCATCTGGCAGGAGGCTGAGGTCCATCAGGACTAAGACCTCCCGCCACACAAACAGTTTCTTCCCGTCGGCAGTCGGGCTCATCAACAGAGCTCGGTCCCCCACTGCCTGACTATAACACTCCACCGGTCACTCCCCCTCATACTGCACATGTCACTTTAACTGCAATTCATCACTTTGTCACTTGTCACTTTGTCTCTTGTCTGTTACTAAGCACTTTATGCTTAATATTTTTCTTTTTAACTTTTTAATATTTAAATTTTTTAAACTTTATTCCCTTGTTTTATACTAACCCATAGCCTTAGCCTTATTCTACTAACCCATTGCATTAGCATTTCATTCCACTTTATTTTATTACTTGTGCACTGTTGTCTTGTCTGTCTACTGTCGCGCACTAACCGCCAAGACAAATTCCTTGTATGTTTGACATATTTTGGCTAATAAATGTTTCCTGATTCCTGATTCCTGATTAAGAAAAGGGTCAATGGTTTCTCTCTGCAGGTTTGCTTATCCAGCCTGTCAACTAAATACAGATGACAATGACTTGCTAAATAGTACATCATTCCAAGGCATGCAGGCTTTGTTGGTGGGTTATTGTGAAAGCAGAATTCCGTTTCCTTGCAAAAATTGCGGCAATCCCAAGCAAAGCCTCGTTGTGGTTTCAGCACCACGGACAGCTCTCACGGCGCGCGGCACTAGGAAGCCTGGTGCCTCTTTGGCTTCCCCTCAGACAGAAGGAGGGATGCAGGGTTCATTTATTAGCTTTCCTCATGAACTCACCCTGCTGACTCCAAGCTAATAAATCTCACCAAAGGAAATGGATTTCCATAGAGGTCACTGCAGCGACAATCATTAAGTGGGCAATATTTAAACCAGAAGCCACGCACATAATTGATTTAAACCTCATCTCGTAGCTCTTTCCAAAGCAGCTGCTCTCAGAACGCAGACACTTAGGTTTAGATTCAACAAGGACCTCAGTGATCACGTTGACGAAAAGGTTAGCAAAGCCAGGTGCATTGGCATCAGCTGCTTTTGAAGAAAGCCCTGCATGTGCAAAGGCAGAATGACGTTCATTCTTTGTGCCATCGCGGCCTTTCACTTCACTCTGTTTCCTCTCCGCTTCAAAGTGGGAAGTCGGTGACTCTTCCAAAGCTAGATGGCAGAAGAGCCCCACTGCAGCCGAGCTGCGCTCTGCGCCGTCATCATCATCCCGTCTTTGCATTGCAAATTTGTCCAGTCCCATCACTCCCAATAACGGCGCCGCTCCATCTCCGGAATGAAAATCAGAGTTATGGTGGGATTGCCTAGCGGGCACATTTCTTTCATCCGATTTTGGGACGGGATGCTGGCTGTCTTGAGTGTCACCTATACCCAATCCCCATTTACCCTCCCCCGAATACCCCCCCCCCCCCCCCCCACCCCCCCCACTCTCGCCTCACACACATAAACCGCAAGCTGTCATTAACAGAGTTCATTTCCCTCTCGGGATTTACAATCTTCCCATGAAGAAGTGCCTCTCCTCCCTCCTCTCTTCCCCACCCACACCTCTCTGTTCCCACTTCATGATTTGTTAGCCGCACATCAACCACGCAATGTTGGTGGGCCACACTTACACGGGACCATCTCTCCCCCCCCTCTCTCTCTCTCTCTCTCTCTCCCCACTTCGCCCCACCACCGTCACTCCCTCCCCGCCACCCTTTCCTCTCTCACTCCGCGTGGTTCCCATGCCGATCGATGAGACAGGCCAGACTCCTCTCTGCCCTCAGCCGGTTGACAGGAACGATGCTTCACAGCAGACGCGTGCGCGCGCGGCCGGAGATGCTCACACTTGATGCCCCTCTCAGCCGAGATGGTTGAGCCTTCGTGCAGGTTGCCGTGGTCCTCCCTTCAAATTCAGTCTCGCTCACTTGTCTCCCATCAGCTGACATAGCGGCGGGCGGCTGTGCCTCTTCCCTCCTGTGAGCGGGGTAAAAGAGAGAGAGAGAGAGAGAGAGAGACTCCACTTCAGCCAAACACCGCGCAAACAGGCTGCAGGTTACATGTGCTAGTTGAGAACATGAGGGGGATTTACAGAGACGGATACTACGACGGATCTATTGAACTGCGGGACGTTTGCAACAGGAGATGCGTTAAATGGGACCATGGGGACTTTGTTCGAGGCAAAACGATGCGGATTAGGACGGGAATTGTTTTTTGGAATCTCATCTTTTCACTGATGTTCACTTGTGTGAAAGGTAGGAGCCACTGCATCAAGACGCTGTGTTTTCTGATGCACTTGGCGTGCCAGAATGTGCGCGCAACGCGTGCGTCGTGTGTGTGCGTGTGTGAGAGTGTGTGTGTTTGCATGTAGGCTCGTGTGTGTGTGTTGTGTGCCTTCGAGCGTGCGTGCGTGCGTGCGTGCGTGCGTGTGACAAATCAAAGCTTTAACGTTACAGACGTGCGCAAATCAGGCTGCCACGGTTTACTGGATGAGAGTTTTAAGAGACGCATTTCTCCCGTTCGGCGCTCAATGCAGGCTTTCACCGAGTCGCTCAATAGTAGCCTACGCTTCTCCTAATCGCCTACGTGAGCTGCTTTGCTTAGTGGTCCAACTAGTGAATTGTTGGGGCCAATGCACTGCAGATTGCCTACAGGGTGTGAAATACATTCGTATTCTTTTAAGCTTGAGCCCGTACGCCCCTTTTCCACCTTTTCCGGGTCGGGTTTTTACAAGTATTGCACATAAGACAAATGGCTCTGGAACAATTTCAGGGGACCGAGGCAATTAGTAGTGTGGAACCAATTTGTCGACTGCTGTTTATCGGACCGGCCAGTGCAGGCAGGTGTAAGGTGGGCTTGTTAGTATTCTAGTGGCTCTTTCTCGGGTTCTGCCCATTTAAATACTTGCTGGTGAGGTAGCTGCTGAGTCCCTTTTATTTCTTGATATTCATCAGCTACCTTCATGCGTCTCGATGACACTTTCATCACTCCCAAATCGTAACTTTAATGCAGTTTTCAGAAATAAAATCGGTCAAAGCAATTGTTGCTTATTTACCAGGCTGCACGCAACATTTGCTCATTCATTGTCAACTGACATTTAAACAGCATTTAGAGGAAATGTAATAACAATTTGTTACGTGGTTTTTAAAACTGTGTAAGTGTGTCTGTTACTCTCTGTCTTTGTGTGCTGAGCTCCGTAATGTTACACTCACTGTGTTAAATTCTCATTTATAACTAGAATTCTAATTATTTATTAATTAATTAATGAAAAAAATGCAATTCAACCCCTCAAAATAGTTTTCTTCCTGATATGCTTGTGTGCATGCACATGGATGCATGTGTGTGTATGTTTGTCTGTGCCTGTTTTTGTTAGCGTGTAGTGAAGGACATTTCATATGCAAATGCATGGCAGTTACCTGTTAAATGCATGGTTTGGCTTTGTTAATGCCCATACTCAGATATTCATTTACATGCACATTGTTCCCCCTGAGTAATCCTTGTCTCAGTCTTTTGTGGGGGGGGGGGGGGGGGGGGGGGGGGAGATGTGCAGCATCCAGAGTAGCAGCGGCAACAAAGCATGAGCCAAGTTGATCGTGCACAGCGTTGTTTCTTTACCACCCGTATTAGGGCAATGTCAAATCTCGCGGTTGCTGCCAATCCTCCCAGTTCTGTTACTTATTAGTGAGCCAGCCAGCGATGGATTGGGGAGGACGGGGGAAGAGTTGAGAAGGACGAGGAGGAGGCCTGGATCTCCTGTTGGAAAAGAGCACAGGAAATAGTGACACCGAACGAGATGCGCAGGTGGAAACTACCACCTGTAGTTTCACCGTTTTGACAGGTGACACAATGTTTGCAGAAGGAAAAAAAAAGATAGAGATAGACTCACCTCTGCTACGCTAATGATGCTCTCCAAAAAAAACCTCTATCTAGCAAACTTTGTACAACACTGCTTTGTTAAAGGTGCTTTTTCATGTTGGATTATTTTTGGATCCATGTGCGTCGGTGGTGCACAGTGGTTCACAAAGTTATCTCATTCACCGGTTTCTTGGCCCTCCACTATTAGGTGGCATTTAAGGACATTTATCAACTTAGTTTTATAATTAATAATTCTGCCCGGCGATGCAAGATATAAATGTATATATTGTGTTTTAATTACAGGAAATTCATTTTGATTAACAGAGACATGGGTCAAACAGAAAACCCAGGCTCTGGCCTGTTTCCTGTGCTGACGTCGTCAAATTACATCGACGATAGATGATAGCGAACAGATTGTTGGAAATGTGTCCATCTGTTGCGTCCCACCACTGGCTCTTGTGATTACACTTCTCCAATTTCCTTCTGGATTCTACGTAGTTTTAAAATGTTGGCCCATTTGTCATTTTCGTTAAAACTCTATATCAGCACAGTCACTAATTACTGGTAATCAGTCGGGTTCTGCACAGACAGTAATCTGGCCACTGAGCCCTTGATGAAGTCTTTCTCTCAATGTGATTATGTAAACAGGCTGGAAAGGCTGCTGGGGCTAATCAGGATTACAATTTGTCTGTGTAATTATGCACTATCTACAGGGACTTTGAGGCATTATCCCACTGCCCCTCGGGTTCTTGACCTCCACAACAGTAGAAAAAAATTACCTGAGTTCAACTGGAACTATCGGCACATACAGGAGCAAAGCAGACCAGTTTTTCTACAGTCCTGGAAAGATCTGCAGGCCAAGCTCAAACTAAAGACCTGTATGTCTTTAAATTATTTTAACTTAGAACTTTTGATTCAATTAACTTACAAACACATGACCAAAATCCTGCCTTGTTAATGTTATTTTTTTTACTACAACTGTTGTTGTTGTGTTTTGATATTGTTGTCTTGTTATGTGTAGAATCCTGCTATTTGACCCCGTCTTGGTTTCACTTATAAAACAGGTTTTACTCTTAAAGTGACTTCCTAGTGAAAAAAAGGTCATATGTTACTGGAGGGAACAATATCCAATTTCCCAGGATGCAGGAACTGGCAACAGTAACCCTTTGACACCTCGGATTCTTGATGCCTCTTTTAGTGTTGACATCTGACTGGATCTCCCTGGTGGTGCACCAACGTAACACTCAGTTCACCCGCGGGCCTCCCGCCGGGCCCCAAGGCCCGGGTCAGGCTCTGAGATGTTGCTGACAGGTCCACGCGAAGGTCGGGTATAGTTTGCTGGTTCTGATTAAGTCTGTTCTTCTCAGGAGTCAGTTTTAATGTAAGCAGTACTCTTGAGGGAGAGAGATTGGCAATATCTTGTCTTCAGGAAGAAAAGTAGCTCCCAGTTTGTTGAGATTAAGTGTAATAGGCTGAGGAGCCGTTGCTCCCAGAGTGAAGGCTACAAATTCCAGGTGCACTGTGTTCTCCATGTTAGGGGGGAGGCTTTAAGGTATCCACAGATAAAACTGTAAAGGCCAACAAATCCATTTGGCCTTTATCTATGCAGTGGTTAAAATATGCAAAACGTGTCAAGGAAGATATTTGAAAGAAAGAAGAAGAAATCTAATGCAGCATTCTTTCCCATAGTCCCAAAGAATGTATCCACAGTATATATCCAGAGTTAATGACTTTGTAACCATAACTTTAGGAAT
The DNA here is from genome assembly GCF_964276395.1 of Gasterosteus aculeatus. Classification (NCBI taxonomy): domain Eukaryota; kingdom Metazoa; phylum Chordata; class Actinopteri; order Perciformes; family Gasterosteidae; genus Gasterosteus; species Gasterosteus aculeatus. Next base: position 14,312,100 of record NC_135707.1, on the reverse strand, counting down.
ATTTCCCTTCAGAGTCCACTGCTGTTCTTGTTTGTCTCTGTGACAATAGCCTGGGTTTTTTATGTGACAGGAGAGCAGGCAGCGGCGATAGTGGCCGGGGAAACAAAGTGGGGTGATGTGAACGTAATGAGGAGGTAGACTGCTAAGTGGAGACTGCTGTGATTCCACAGCATATTTCACAGCAATTAAAATGGTAGGTGGGGTTAGCTTAACAGATACATGTTCGTACTCTCAACTTCACCACTTGGCTATCAGCAATGGGGAATACTGTGTATTCCATCTAGTTAGAATATAGACCAAGACGAGTAAACCGTGTTGCTTGTGAGAGGCGCTCAGATCAGCAGCATTGAAACAATTGATTTCTTCGCATTTCTGTAAATTTGACAATTGGCTTGTGTTGCCTCTATGGTATGAAATGAAGAAACATCAATTGGATCCTCCGTGCAGTATTTGCAGCATGTTTAAAAAAAGCATGTAATAATTAGATTATATAATAATTAGATTAACTAGTTATCTGATTTTGGGCATTTTGCCCTGGCCTGTGGAGCTGTATTTATCAAGGCACGTATTTCTTTTTCAGTCTCAGTTTAAAAGAAAGATTAGTTTTGGTCATAGGATAATTATAAAGGATGACCGTGTCATTGAGGTGAAGAAGCTGCCAGCCAATATAATTAGGTTTCAATGACAGCAGTTTTAGACCTGCAGTTCCAGTCCAACCTAAAAGCATCCAGTAAAAGCAATAGATGGTAGAGTTATAGCTCCTAAAGTGTGCCACCGACATCAGTTAGTGTCATTAGTGTGTTGTTCTTTAATTTATTGTTTTCTTTGTTCTTTTATTTATTGTTGTCTTTTTAATATGAGATATGATTGTAACTATTTAATATTTGATTCTGATGAAATATTAAATATCATAATAAATGTATTATAGTTATAAAACAAGTATATTTTTCTATTGTGTAGCTCACACTGCTTCGGGTGCCCTTGTGTGTCCTGTGAGGGTGAAGGACAAGGGTCTAGTACACATTCCTTTTTTTGGGAGAAAAAACTCAACAAGGGGACCATTGATCGGCAGATAGAAAAGTTGCATTGTTTGTAGGCACACCTGAGTTAGAACAGGAGTTATTCTGCCCCGAGTTGGAGAGTCAATCAACAGAAAATTAAGCAGTAACTTATTTGAAAATTATTGGGAAAGATCAATTTCTGAAATGAGTTGTCAGCCTAAATCCAGTGTTACTCCTACCAGTACAATGAATGAACGATGATTTATGAATGTGTAGCTTGTATAATTGGTCATTCTGTAACTTAACACTTTAACTGACTTTTCTGATTGCCCAGTGTCTGATGAACCTCCCAGATGTAAACAGCAGTTTATGGATCTTTAAAGAGGAAAATTGACATCGATTCACAAAGCCTTTTGGTGTTTTACAGCCCAAGACTGAATTCTAATTCTATTTAAGTGTTTAATGATGTAATATACGCTGTGGATTAGTACGATAAAGTATTAATCAATTAGTATACATTTATTTCATGTGATCCAACCGGTCTCACGAATGTTTGATTGGAAACTCCCAAAACAAATTCATTTAGTGTGTGGGTGTTACATCTGCAAGTTAACTTCCGTCACCATTAGTTTTATTTCCCCAAGGTGGCGTATTTTTCCGTATTTGAAAATCTGGGGGTTTGCAAATTTGTGATCTAGTTTTCAAGCATGTGCTCTGTTAGCAGGGTTATAAGGGCCGCATGTTTTCTACCTTAAAGGTGAAAGAATTTAGTACTTTCTCATCTTTTTCCGTACCTTTTAGAAAGGTTCTCTGCCTCTTTCTCTTTCCCTTTTCTCGGGGAAAGGGAAGTGTTGATGTTATTGTCTCTTTAGAAGATGGGAGGCTAGAGAGACGGGCGTCCTGTAATGTGTTGTTGGCTCAGTTTCCTGTTGTACAGCAGCTGTCTCAGTGGTAGCCTGGCATCAGGGGCAATATGGCTCCGCAGCACTTTGAGGAGGTATCGGTGTCTAGCCATAAAATACTGTATCTGTTGGGAGGTGAGTAAAGCACCAGCAGCATGCAGCCACTGGGAAACAGTTATTGCACCCGGCTATTCAGACGCACAACTTCCGATATTTCCTAATACAACGGTGTGTATTTGGTGTGTGTATTTGTTTTGTGCCAGCTGTTTTTAGTGTGGCAGTGTATTTGATTTGACTATTTCTCACCTCAGTGCCCGGCAATTTAAAACCACCAAATGGAATATTTCAGAGCCCTTTCCCAAATTGCAGTGACACACTCATGAGGTAATAGTCATTCTCTAGAAAGCCCGTGTTCTGTTTCTGCTGTACGTAACCTATTTCCCTTTCATCAAGCATGCAGACAAGCATAGTGAGCGCTGCCATAATGCACATTCTATCAGTTCTGAACTGTGAGGGTGCAGCGCGGCCATGCAGATAAAATCCCCTCTCTCTGGGGACATCAATTTAAGATTTCTGTCTACTAAGGGTGCTGCCTGGGTCCTTGCAGTCGTCATGTTGAATTCCTGGTTGTGCTGATGAAAGATGATTTGGTCTTGTCTACATATTTTATGTATGTGGCTCACAGTACAGCTACTCATAGACCAAAAGCAGCTATGATTTGATACCTGGCAGCCCCAGAAGATTCAAGAGCTAAAAGGATGACAGCAGACAAACCGCAAACGGTGTTATTTTTTACTGCTGTGCACATTTCCTCTGATCAATGGTTCCACGACAGACTCTTTAATTCTAATTTCTGCTTTCTGGAGTGTATAAATCAATGCTCAAGGGATTGTCTCTATACAACAATACTGTTTCTCTTTGTTGTGTTTGGTCAGAAGCGTCAATACTTTGCTGCAAATAAAGTGAGGATGTTGGTTGACCTTTGTTGTAATTGGTAAGGGCTTCATCGTTTCCAGTCGGCGCACTGTAACCAGCCATCACTGATGGATATCTCTATGTTGCCTGACTCACCTATAAGGTCAGGTGCAAATCAATGCAGGTTGTTTTTTGTACTCTAACTTTGATTGCTAGGAGTGCAGCTGTTGCCTCCCCCTCTGTTTGTGATAGGCCATCATCATGAACAATGATGAAATGCCATCCGTGAAGAAGAGGTGTCCTTGACTAAGCATTCTCCACAGTCAATCCCAAGGAAACGGAGTATCAAGCGGAGGGAAAATAATACATGCCAAAAATAAATCAAGAAGAGGAGCTTGAAAGCGCATAGCTCAGCAGGCTTGTGGATATTGGGCTCAGGATTGGCTTGAAGAAAGATACTGTGATGTATGAAGGGTGAAGGAAAAAATACTTTTTTTGTGAATCGACTGGTAGTCCAAGCTTGGTTTAAAGCAAGGCCCCTTTATTTTTAAACACTAAAATTGTGCATTTTAGTATTTTATCATGCATTGATTTGTACAATTGTATTTGCATTGAGTAATACAGCTTATACTGTCGCTATAGATTAGAAACAGTATTTATTTAGAGGTATCTTTATGTTCCTTTGTATTTCCCTTACTTGTAGTGTTAATTTCAGCAGCACAATAGGTGTAAGGGCATAAAATCTATATCAACTTATATCATTGTCTACATTCTAGATGAGCTATTTAGCGTGCAGTCTCTGGTAAGTCCTTAACAAAGGTTCGAATACATTAAATAATAATAATGTTTCCGTATAAATTATACTATTGTGCAGGAAGATTTAGTGAAATTTTGAGCTCTCTAAAGGAAATAAAGTGTGATTTCCCTTGAAACAGAAACATCGAATGAGTGTGCCGGAGGCTGAAGGAACAAGTTCACCTCTGCTCTACTTTCTTTGGTCTCAGTGTGACACAGGCTCTCGTTGGCTACAATAACACCAGGTTTATGATTACAAAGTGATATATTGTGTCTGGTACGGAAGTATCTCCGCTTTTTGCGCATGCTGGCGATTAGTCATTCTTGTCCATTTGTTGAAGTGTCCTTGTGCAAGACAACCAACCCTAGATGGTTCCAGATGTGTGTGTTTCAAAAATGTAAGTCCCTTGGGGTCTCCCACCTGCCAAATGACCCATTGTGACCTAATGGTGCCATTTAACATTGCAACATCCTTTCTGACACTGTAGAGCTGTGTAGTCCATTTGCAGGGTCCAATAGACCTCGGCTATTTACGAAGAACCCGCACCTCACGTCCTCTTGATGTTTTATTTTTCCACAGATCACAATATTTAGACAAAAACGTCTTTAAAAGGTATTTTATTCACAACCTACATGCCATACTGAGAAGAATATACATTGTTATTTCGTTAATGCTGTAGAATATACTCACTTGTGCCAAAGGGGGTGCTACAGCTTTATTTTACTGCTAATACATTGGATGCCATTAATCAAGGCACAAAGACTTTCATTTCAACAATAGTCTGATTGCTCTAAGCCACAGGGTTTTATTGTATGAAATAAACCCTATTGTCCCATTGAAATTAATAGTTTTGGACATGCAGACTGCCACTTAAACTAGGGACAATAGACAGTCGATAAAAGACAAACACTGAAAATAGGCAAATAAATTCAAAACATTTAAGGACAATACATTGTTTGGGGAGAGAGAAGGAGGGGGGCAACATAATGGTATGCGAGTTCTGAAGTTTTTCCTTAGAATTCACCACATTTACTGCCAAAGGGAAGAATAGAAAGTGTTACCTACTTAAATCTGCCCCGTGAGATCCCGAAGCAATTACCTGAAAGGGAGCGGGTCACACTATGAATGTTTATTTTCTAAACCTGTTTAATCATGCTTTGTTCAAAATGAGTTGACTGGGATGGGCAATCTTAATGGGCAACACCCATGAGCAATCATCCATTACCAAAATGGGCTGGTTGTCACTCATAATAATTTGGATGGCAGTAAATGACTCCACCTCGCCATCTCTGTGCTGCACATAATGATACCTCGTCATGGCCCAGCTAAAAAGCTACATTAATGTTGGAGGACAACGTGTTGGCTGTTTACTTCTCTAGGGGGCATTTGAGCTTTCCGAGACGTGCTTGTTTCTTATAAAGCCAAAATGTTGTCGCTCATAAACCTTAAATAACATCTTTATCCTGCAACACATTATGTTATCAATATGATGCATAGTGTATTTTATTTTCAAAGATCAACCGTGTTTACCTTCGATAAAGTGTACAGCCCTGTAGTTCATTTCATTTCACTCTGCTGCCCAGAAAAATCTGTATTTTTGGGCAAGGAAGAGATCATTTCATTCAGTGGTCTTGTTTCACCCTTTGCATTAGTGAAAAGCTCGACTAGGCCAGGAACACCTACTGTATATGTATGCATATAATCACACACAAACACACACACACACATTCGATTCAAACTGACAAAGAGACAAATCCCTTCAGAAATCTCATCAGGGCGGGAGACAACGGCCCTTTCGCGGCCTCTGTTTTGCTCTGCAAGCATATCAATCGGTAGTAAGCATCAGCAGGGCTGTGTGGTGAGGATCTTGTGTCCTAGAGGCCACGGGTAAATGCAACAATTTGAGCAACAGCTGGGACTGTTCTTGAGCTGGCTGTCCGCCCGCCTGGCTGCCTGCAGAGGCCCGTCTTTCCTCCAGACTTGTGCGTTGTGATACCGATTCACATTTCTCAACCTCATTTTCCCCACTGTGCAATCACAGCATGTTCTTAATTTGGTTTCTCATCACAAGTTATGCTCGTTGCAGCAGGAGGATGCTAACGCGGGGTCGCAGAAAACCCAAGGGAGTGCGTTTTATTGAAGTGATGAAAGAGGTCGACAGGCAGGCAAGAGATGGCAGTGGAATTCAAAGAAGACATGCTGAAGCTGCAATTAGTAAAGGGATTTAATGCATGTCGGCTATGTTGGACAGTGAAGCTCAACTTCTATTTTTTTGTTGTTGTCATTTTTCTGTTGAAGATGAATGATCACAACAATCTTTAATGATCACAACAATTTCTCTGTGTAGTTCTCATGGAGATGCTCATGTGAACGGCCTTCCATTATAATTCATAATGGATAGCTTATGGAGAAAAAAAACAAGGGGGGGGTCACATTTTGGCTTTGAAGGAAACTATTAAGAAAATGGAGTGAAATGAAGAGAGGGTGATGCTGAGGGATGAAAGGAACACATAGATCTGAGAAGGAGGAGGAAGGAGAGAGGGGCTGAAAGCGGGAAATTAATATCTCGGCAAGGGGCATCTGTTCTGTCATCTCCAGGACATCAGAACAATCATCCTCACAAACACCGCTAAGCAGTCGACACAAACAGTATTACTCTGAACAGAAGTTATCTAATGCTTGACAAACACTGATATATTTCAGGGACTAATGTGGGTGAGGTTCCACACCCTGGCACATACGAGAGAGGGATAGAGGATGCTGCTGCATGCTCTCCTCGCGTTCTCCTCCTTCGCCTGGACCCCCCCCGGCTGCGATGTCCTTAAACACCAAGCCGAACTTGCCCAGCGGTGCACTGAGAGTCACCTCCTCAATGCCAGCGAGCCGGAGAGCTCATCTTTGACACCCAAAATCAACTCTCCACCAATTTTTGCCAAACTTTCATCGACGGCCAGCCAGTGGAGATTCTGGAGAGCTTAAAGTACGTCCCCTTGATCCTGGCCAACAAACTGAGCTTTGATCACCACAGCACAGACATGCATGCTGCCAACTCCACAAACTTCAGGCTCCCTCAGTCGAAAACCCACTTCTCGCTTCTTTTGTACTGAAGCATTATTGAAGCCAGTCCGCCTCTATAAGTGGCACCTGCTATTTCGCCATGCTCAGCCTCACCAGTCGAAACCAGCTCTTGAAAACTTATCTTAAAATAAAACGTATCTTCTAAAATAATTGGCCTCTCCACTCGCAATCTGCCACCTCTCTCTGACACTGCCACCGCTTGCAGACCACTGACCACACTTGCCACTAGGTCAGCTCAAGCTTACAACTACCCTGTGGCTGCAGATACAGATAACCATATATGGTTATCTTCCTAAGGAAGAACTATTATTTGCCATCAGTCATAACTGCTTCAATTAGCCCTGAACAGTTTAATAGACTTGTGTTGTTGTCATGTTCCTGTTTTTTTTTTTTATACCTTCCGTTAAATGTTATTTCTGTGTGCGGGCTAATTTGCTGCAGGGGACAAAAAAGAATGATTCTGATCCAAGATTCTGAGCGCCACACAAGGTTTAGGGGCTTCTCTCTGTGGTCCGTCGATAACAAGCACTGCTCCAGGTTTAGGTTTTGATGTGGTAACCTAATCACAACTCAAGCCCAGTTTACCTGACTTGCATTCATGGTTATTGCAGCAGTGACTCACTCTGCATGTCTCATGAATTTTGTTCCGTGGCGGCTTTAACACTCTCATTCCAATAATCAAATCCAGAAAAGTGTTGGTAGTAATCATTCTGTTGTAACATTTTAAAGGGTAATCCAACAATTTATACCTCCATTTCGATAAAATAAGGAAACTCAAAATCTAAGCAACAGACAGAAAGAGATCTCTTGATTAAAGTCGCCTCTCTGGATTAAGGTTCAGTAAAACGTATCTTACTTCTCAGAATGGCATATTTCATTCGAGCCTATCTGCCTCCTAAATGCATACTTACATTAAGACTGTAAGCTTCAAGCCAAACCGCGATAACCCATGAGGCATTATAGCTTTTTTTCAGCTCCCTCCAGAGACATAGACAACGTTTGCTGCTGAGTACAATTCCTTGTAAAAGTTCACTGAATACGACATTGTTGCAGCCAGTGGAACTTGCAAAGTGCAATTGCATCATCATATGGCCATAGCCTTCGAAAAACATTCTCATAATCATGCTCATGAAAATGGAAGATGTGACTTTCTAAGATAAACAATAGACTGGAGACGTGCATCAGTATTCAAATAGTGTGTTATTATACATTTCTGTCCTCATAAGGATTTAGTCCGAGCTACATATACAGCAGTAACTGCAGGTGGTCATATATATATATATATATTTATATATAATAGACATATTGTAGTAACATTTCTTTTTTAAGGCCTTTTTGCATCGTTGTGTCATGTCCATTCACCCTGTGTTCAAATGTCTTTTGGTGGCAGCTAGAAACAGAGGCAACATGGCCCATGCACAACAAGTGGCCTCTAGTTCAGTTCATTAAACTCAAGTATGCGTGACAGGTTATGATAAATAATCATTGAAAATACAAGTTTGCGACAACACCCATATATAAATAACCAACAATCAATGACAAATATTGCCAGCTGTTGGGAAAACTGCAATTACACATTTCACACATTCACAAGCACAATTTAAATCGTCATATTGACGACTTTGGTGGACCAATGAAGAGCAATGTCCTGGTAAATCCTATATTCCTTAGAGCACTTAGAAGGAGTATAAATCCACCGTGTCACAGGTTGGATCATATTGCACCTGCAGGCGACACATCAATTCTGCAAATTTTCTCTGATTACACGGATGGCTGAACGGTGACGGCAACTTAGATATGCTACAGACCATGGCAAGCTTTTCTCCACACCTCCTATAGAGCAGCAGCTCATTATGACGTAAAACATAATAGACCTCTATGGTCATGAGATATACGGTATCCATAACGGGATCCATAAGAATGGCAAGACACTAGATCACTGGATATAGGCAGAGTGTATTGGTCTCAGGGGCAGGTGAATTATCTGGACAATAGGTGGAGGTGGACTCTGGGTGAGGATAATAAAATCACACAATACATTGCGTAAAAAGGTTCTGCAGGATTCATCATATTCTTGATAACAGAGTTGTTTATGGTAAAATATAAACAGCTGGGAGGCTTTGTCCAAAAATAATGAAAACGCTTGACAAGAGGGAAATTAATTGTCAGTTTTTCTCCAAGTGAAACATTTTGTTTACTCACATCAGTTGCTATAAAGGCACACATACCATCAGGAAAAAATGCTTCTTTTTTTTTAAATTAGAAGCCATTTGAATTGCATAGCTGCCAAGTGATCTTTTTATTTTCAGTTTTTCCACATACTGTGTGGGTGTGAATGGCCAACACTATGCAAAACATCCTTTACCTTTACCAAGTGTGAAAATGTAATTACCGTAGGAGTATATTGTGGGGAGATAAGCCAGGCATCTTAATTCATTAGACAACGTGCGAGAAAACCTTATGTAAAAAGTTCTGCTTGTTTTTTCAGTAGCGAAACACAGGGTGTTCTGGGGCGAGTTCATACATTGTGTTTAAGTGTGGATGTGGAAATGTGAAAGAATAACTGTGATTATGTGAGAAAACGGGGATTGTATTCACAAGAGAGACAGATTATGCTTGAGTCTGAGTCACAGTTACTTTGCTGTGGCACATCTGCTGCTTTACAACACAAAGGTTAGCCAAGCAATCCGATTATTGCTGTTTGAGAATGGTAGTACAATGCTTAACCTAATATGTCAAGGGTATTCATTTTCACAAAGTTAGAGCAGCAAGATGCAAAGATACATGATACTGTGTGGGCAGTGAAAGTGAGAGTACAAAATTGGAAGACCTCGCTTGTTGCTTGTCTCTGGAGGCTTTCTGACCCACTCAGCAATCAATAGCTTTATGTTCAATATAGGCCATTGAAAAACGTCAGCCCTCATCTATGCATTTAATTACATAATGACAACAGTGTTTGTAACAACATGTATATATTTTCTTAAAACGGAACGGATTTGGTTCATTTATTGCTGCTTTGATGTACGCACGAGACAAAGTAAGGCGCGTTGCCTGCAAGGATCTCTGCAATTTACCGCTTCCTATTGCATGTATTGAAGAGATTTATTTTTAGAGCCTTAATGCAGTCATATTGTGCTTTTGATAATGACTGTGTGTTTCCCTCTCTTTCCAGGTTTCATCCATACTTGCGGAGGCACTTTAAAAGGCAGGAATGGGACGATCGAAAGCCCCGGGTTTCCATATGGATATCCGAATGGAGCGAACTGCACCTGGGTCATTGTTGCCGAAGAGGGCAGCAGGATCCATATAGTTTTTAAATCTTTCGCCGTGGAGGAGGAATACGACTTTTTATCTTTGTATGACGGGCACCCACACCCGGCTAACTTCAGGACAAGGTAAGGAAGTGGCTCTGAAGTCATGCACCTTGAAGGCTTTGTTTGAAGGGACAGGAAGAAAGCGGGCGGGTGGCCTTTAATGAACACTTCCAGTGGAAGGTCCAAACCATCAAGCAGTTTTTTCTGAATGGTTTAGCTCCTGTCATGCACGGGTCAGCTCAGGAGCCACAATCCTTTATCCGTTAGACACAGAACTAGCGAAAATATGAAACTCAAACACAAAGATATCTGTGTTTTTTTTGTTGGCTTCCTGCTGTCTCATAAAAGTCCTCGCCATAAATTACAGTAATGTAAGAGGTTTATTTAATAAAGGCGTATACCCAGGATAAGACATCTTTCCAACAACAACCTAAACCCTCATGTAAGAATATATATTAAGGATGGACGTATTGCTACATATAGGTAGTCATAGATTGAGAAATATAGTTTTGATAGCTTAGTTTACATTTTCTCAGAGTCAGAGTGTGGAACAGAGTGTGTTAAATTATCACTACGAGATTGACTTGCCCAGTAAAAACAAAATATTTAAAATGCGTTTGCTTGCCCACTACAAATAGGAATAGAAATGTCTGGGTGTTTCTGCAAGAATCTGGAATGCACCATTTTTCCTTTTCCTTCTTTCCAGAATGAATCCCGGTTCAAAGAATCATTTTGTGTTTTGATTTACCAAAAGAAAATACCACAAAGGATTCACATCGCTCAAAAGAAACTCTCTATAGATAGGTTTGCTGTGTACTATTAGAAGATAATCTCTCGTCCGAGTAGACACAATTTCAAACTGTCCAAAGATCTTATTATCCACTTGTATCCAAAAGTGTACTCAGAAGTGTGTGTGGGCTCCAGCATTTCTCTGTAAGAATCTCTGCAAGACAACGCCATAATGATTTTCCAGAGGTCACATGCTAATACAATGACAGATGTAGAGCAAAGAGAGGGAATAAAGGGGAATAATTCAAGAGCTGAATCATTGTTGATACTTTGGCAGCTGAATCACTTTAGATACTTAAAAGATTATGTCATATAAAACTGTTTTCAAGGTTGGGTTTATGAAAGGTTTGTCACCACCCTGGCTAGCTCCAAATCACTTAATGAGCTCACATAATCTTACTCTTGCTGCACAATTTATTGTTTAAAATCATTGAAATATAATGCTTTTTTTCTATTTCTGACGGCAATTATAGAACAATTTCTGACATTGCTGTGACTTGCATTGTTATTTTCCTCCAAAGACATGGTATTATAAACATAGGAGTTGTAATGCCAGTAATTTGAGCAGCAAAATTGGCACATCAAAGTTATGTGTTCTGCGATCACACAAGCGTTATTGTTGCTACTTCATATGCTGAGGTAATGTATTGAAATTCAGTAACACTGTCATTCACGTTCATGTGATTTTGATAAATCTGCACATCTTTAATCCCAAATCCCAATTAGCCGCATATGCATTCATAGTGATAGTTTTAAAAAATAGTCAAAGGACACTACATCTTCTGCACTCCAACAAACACATAAAGCAAACTGTAATTAGACAGAAGCCCTTTCCATCACGTCACCATCTCTACGTCAAATAATATAAATATGAAAAAATGTAGGGTATTTATTTAATACATTTCTCTATGATTTGATCGCCTTTAAGGCTGTTCACAAAATGAGAGGTCATTTTTAATAATGTTTTACGTTGTTTTTTTTTGTCAAAATTGCTTCAATGACAACATTTAATATTTCATGAATGAATTAATACAAATCGTGTCAATTCATGTGTTTTTTTCTCCATGTTTAAATGTATGTAATTTTTAAGTGTAAACGTAGGAATAATTTTATTATGACGGTCTGAACACACGTGTTTACGCCTCCATATGCTTTCACTGGTTATCCCGTTTTCATAACGTCACATTGCAATGACTTGTGGGTAATTCCTCTGGGTGGATGCTGGACGGGTTCTCAAAGGGCTCCGTGTGTCTGCCGGACGACCCGCAGACTCCCCGCAGTGTGACAGAAATAAACACGCACGCAGGGAGCGCGCCTCAAAGTGCGGGAGCGCGTAACGTTGACGGGCGGAACTTTAGTAAGTGGCTTGTTTTATGATTACAATAACCTAGATGAAATAAATTGCTCACAGTAACGTTACTTGTAAGTTTGCGAGTTCTTGTTAGATAACAGCTAACTAGCCCACTGTCACATCTTCCTGTAGCGCTGAACGTCGAACACGAGTATAGGAAATCTAGACTGAATGGTGACATGAATACCATCATGGCGTGAAGAGCTGCACTGCCGCTCTGCAAACTCCCAACGGCACGCTGAATGCACGTGCTCAGACATTCATATTTCACTAATTTAACACTACTTCTCCCAAAAGCACGTGTGACGTGACCTTATGCGAATTTACATTTCTGGCAATCTCATGACCTCGTGCGGTACCTACATTTACGGTTTTGGTTGATTTATTATATATATTGTATTTACGACCATTTTTCGGCCCTGTGTGCTCCACGTTGTGGATACTATCACAATTTGAGTAAAAGTGCGGTGTTATACTTTTTACCTGTTAACATTTTAGGGTTGAAATCACTATTTTCGGTTCAGTTGCAGGTGCATTCAGGGTCTGCACTTCTAGTGGGATAAACCTGTTTCCAAGTGCACAGGTGTAAAAACTGTCGGTAGACAGACAGCAGTCGTGCACCACTTTGTCGTGTTGTCTATTATTGTCTGCTTGGGTTTGACAGGGACTTTGATTGCTTACGGTAAACAGCCAGATGATGTGATTCATCATCCAATGTTATCTTGTTTCTAACAAAGTCAACATCATCGGCATAGACTTCTTGGAGGACAATTGTAATGTAATTTCTTTGGAGCACACCTAACAAGATGGACACAAGTGTAGGTTCCTTGTGAGCAAGCTTTTAAGAGCCATCGCTGATTAGACGTGTCCTAATGTAGGGTTAACAATTTTCAAAACGAGAAACCAGAGAGATTATATTTTGCTGAGACTTTCTAAATTCACATGGAACTAATCCTGCCATTCAGAGAGACGGAAAAGCGCAAATAATTCTTGCAATGAGACAAAAGCAGATGGCTCAAATTGTGATGGGTTTTTGCTTATCCAGTCCAAACCTCTAAATAGCAACGTTGTTCTTTGCGTTTTAGTCACACTTGTTTTTTTCCAAGTGTTGGATTTCCTCACAATGCGGGACTGTGTTGTAAGGAGCCAGAAAATTCCATGACGCAGTCTTTGCTGTGCCTCTGGGGCCCAAAATGTACGCCTGGTCGTATACAATTAATTCACTGCAAAACAAAATCACTCAGAAGAAAAAAAGAACAAGCTTCCTTACCTTGTTTTTTCACATCTTTTGGATAAGTTTATCAGAAAAGATGCAGCACAAACTTTCCAACCTTGTTTTCCAGCAAGTTATTTTAAAAGATCCTACGTTTCCATGGCAATATAGTTTTTCTTTTCCATTCCCTTCCCTAAATGTACGTTGGTGTGTTTCTTCAGCTGGAATAAATAAGAAGGTGACACACAATGACAGGCAACTCTTTATGCTTGTTCCCTTCTGGGGTATTTACAATTACAAAAAACATCATAGAGATTGAATATGCCTTTTGATTTATTAATGCTTTTCGTTAATTAAAGCAGACATTCAGAACGTAACACGACAAAAGCGACAAAGAATTTTTAAAATGGAAAGAATGAACGTTGTCGTCATGGACCTGATTAGTGTGTCTCCTCATTGATCTATGTATTCTCTCTGTGGAGTTCTTCCCCCCCCCTCGTTCGGTGCTTCACTTACATTACGCACAATCCCTGGTGCTGGAGAATCGCGAGTTGAAGCAATCATTATTGTGATGAAATCATATATTAAGGATGGAAGGGTATTAAAGCCTTTTGTTTCCCTCTGCAAAAAGAAAAAGACCACATTACGGTGATGTTTTTTTCTTTCTTTCTGCTGCTGTCTTAATGCAATTACTATTATAAGTACATAATGAATGTTATGCTAATTAAGCTTAGTTTTTTTTTTTGTTAGATGTGTTTGTCAGAAGAGTCCCACCTTTTCTGTGAGCAAGTGATCGCGTTAACTATCCATCCATCCATTGTCAAACCGCTTATCCTGCACACAGGGTCGCAGGGGGCTGGAGTCCATCCCAGCAAACATCGGGCGATAGACAGGGTACATCCTGGACTGGTCACCAGCCAATCGCAGGGCTACACAGAGACACACAACCATTCACACTCACATCCACACACCTACGGGCAATTTAGAGTCACCAATCGACCTGATCCCCAGAGCATGTCTTTGGACTGTGGGAGGAAGCCGGAGTACCTGGAGAGAACCCACGCAGACACGGGGGAGAACATGCAGACTCCACACAGAAAGGCCACTGGGATCCCCTTAACTACACATTGTAAAAATTCAAAAGTTTTGTGACCAAGTAAGAAAAAGAGAATTGGAAAAGTAGTTAGACTTCAATTTTGTATTATTTTTATATCTTTTATCTTCTCTCAGGTCTATTTTTTAGCTTTCTGTAATTTCTTTGTACATTGTAAGTTGGTAAGCGTTGGATGTAGAAATAAAGACATCTTGAAAGGAAACGTGATGTGAGCTGGGTGTCCTGCAGCGGACCACAGGAGGAGAGACTTTAGGCTTTCATTTCAGTAAAATGCACTTCCAAATCACAAGGACAATTCAAATTGCGATAGAGATGAAATGCTGTGAAATAGTTGAAACTTTCTTTTTTCCCCACTAACTTTGTCCGAATTAAATTCAGTATATTTTAAAGTTCAATGTTTTAATCTGATTTGACGAAGACGCTGAATCTATGAACAACGTGACACAAGCTCTTGAAAACTATTTTTACTCTTGTTCCACTGTGGTCAAATGTAAGTACATACTAATGTTTTTAGATACATTTGTCCTACTTTATTTGAGTTCTCATTATTTGTGTAACGTTATTCACCTAGTCCACTAGATCTCAGGATAAATTATTATAGAATAGTAGTCTCTACTTTGGCGTGAAGTTGTGTGTGTGTATAGCAAAATTAAAGTGGTTAAAATCAGCTTCATCTCCATCTTCACCAGCTGCCACATTAAAGACGTAGACACAGAAATACACCATTAATTCTAATCAAACTAATGTGGGCCTGACGTAGGATATTATTTGAATTGGGCCTTTCTGGCGTCAACCACAGAGTAAATAAAAATCCCATCAAAATTGAACTGTAATTGGTTTCCGTCTTACTATTGTAAGGCCTTAGTCTTACACGGTCTATTTTAATGTTGAGAACAGTGCAGAAAGTACAGCAATTATGCAGCAGGCCAGTGTTAAATTAGTCTCTGAAGAAAGCGGCTTGTTGTTAGGCGCTGCATCGAATTGGCCACAGCCGATACAAGTAGACTTGGTTGCTGGCGGTGAGACTATGTGTGGAATGTAAATGAAAAACTACAATGGAGCATGCATGTAAATGAATGATGTAACTTCCAAGCAATTTTCACATCTTCAGTCTCAAGCTAATCATCAGTCGTGATGGGTGAGGTAACTTTGACTCATTACGACTTAATAAAAATCCCCTTCCAAAGAAGGGAAAGTATCTTAAGGTTTTCATAACATAAAAGCAGGATTAATGGGCGCAAAGTGCTTCGCTACGTATCTGCTGCTGCTTTGTCACCTCCAACCAGGATAACCTACATCAAATCTATGCCTAGTCCGCCTTCCCATCTTAACACAAATACACCAGAACCACAATGCAGATGGCAAGCTCGAAGGAAGAGGATTAATTACCCTTTTTGTCTTCGCAGCGTGAACTAATTAGTTTTTTTTTTTTAGTTGAAATGATTAATGCTCATATTTATCCCATTTTTGTTTTTGCATTTGACACCCTCCAATTTACATCTGGAGAATTGCTTAAAGATAGAGACAAACAACAAAATAACAGCTGATTCTGCGCTCAAACAGTCTTATTCAAAAAGGCTTATTAAACGCAGAGAGGACATGAACTTTTCCGACCATCTCCCAAGCCTTTTTCCTAATGGATTCACTGTTGCAAAATAATTGATGGGATGATTTGACCTTTTACTGCAGTTATTAAACCAAATGTCAGTGTTGAGGGCTGCTGTAGTTAGTTAGGCCAAATCAGTGCAACATAAGTCTATTAATCATCTCCTGCTGCTGTTTTTTGTTTTGAGGAGGAAGGTAGCAGGCCATTATTCACCTTTAGTAAGTAACATGCCTTATTTTGCTCCATTTCTTACAATAAACTAAAGGCAAGTGGTTCATTTTAATTGTTTCTTAATAAGTAGGATCACTCGGAACACTTGAGGGCTCTTCCACCCTCATGTCTGTTTTTTGTCCTCCTCCTTTTCCCCGGGGGACACAGTTTAAGAGCGGTGTAGCAATAAGGAGAGACAGAGGCAACAAAAGAGTAAAAAAAGGCAACTTCATGGTGAACCATCGAGACAAGACGAGCCGTGAATATGAGCAGCCTCATGCACCGACATAGGAGAACGCTCGCGTGACAGAAAGAACAAGTGTAATAGGCGGGAAGACAGATGGAGGTAGAGAGACAATGAGAGGTATAACACTCCCTTCTCTTCCTTCTTGCTACGGCACGTCGCTACCCGGAGACACTAATCAGGCGGTGGGAATGTCCTGACAGCTACCTTCAGGGCTGATGTAGTGTGTTCAGGCAGGAGGAAAGGGCTGCATCGGCCCGGGCACGACATTCCCCGGCACACATGGCCGTGCGTCTGCAACTGATGTTGCTTTGATCCGTGCACGGGGGACGCCACAGCTGTCCGGACACCTGGCGTCCAGAGAGCCGCAGTGGCATTGCTCGTTGACCTGGTGGAGTACAATACGCGTTTATTAGAACCTTTTTGTTTTACTCTGGCACACACTTGTAGCACTGGCAATTTGATTTTGTTGAACGCTATGAAGTTTTACTAGTATTTCATTATTACATTTTTTTGTAAATGAGCTATCCTACGTCCTTTGTGCCAGATAAACTAGTTCATTTTGGTGTGTTTTTGAATTCCTAAAAGCACTTTCATACAAATGAGTTGGTTTCGTTTTTGTTCGACCTCTAATGCAAGTTCGAAACTAACAAACGTTGCTGATTGGCTTTGAATGGGACCGCGCTGCATTATCTACTGCACATGGTATGACCTTGTTTTCTTTGGAATTGAAATACATAAAATAACTCTTTTGTGCTAGCAAATTCTCTACAAGCCTTTCAAAAGAAAGCTTACAATAGCTGGTCTATGATTGGTGTGGTTAAAATATCCGTTCAAACTGTATTCCAGTAAACCAGCAAGGTCTTTCGCAGTGAGCCGGAAGAAACTAAATAGATTTAAATTTAAACGTATGATTAACATTAATGTGTCTATTATTGTACCTCTTTTTTTTTCTTGATGAACATTCATCTTTACTATACCACAACCTGTTGTACTTTAAGCATCGCAATCAAACTCCCTGGTGAGTCTCGCCTACCATGCAACATCAGATTTGGGCGTTTAGGTCTTTGAAGAGTTTCAAATGCTAGTGTGATTTAGCATCCTTCTCGTATCTGATCTCTCACCCACAGGACCCTTGTCAAGGGAGGCAACAAGCCCCATAGGGTTTATTTCTTAATGCCATTTTCCAACCATTCACCAGATGCTTCCGTTGCCAAAGCAACAAGCTCCAGTGAACGCCACGTGATGGAGATCTCTTTGTCTGCCTTTTTTGTTCAGGAGATACTTATGTCACAGTGTGCTTCTTTGATTTGAATGAACTATCACGTTTGATATTCTGGCGTTGCACCGAGGACTCCTTGAGAAAATGTGTCGAAGTGTCACCTTCTCTTTTCTCGGTTTAATTAACGTGTGTTTTCGTCTGCAGTTGCACGCTTTCATGGCCAAGATTGTTCCTTAGTTGTTGTTTTTTGTTTGGGGGGGGTTTAAATTGTTCCCGCATTATCTTGACCGTTCTGGCATGAGACATGACCTGAGTCATAAATAAGTCTTTCACCGACTGTCACCTTCTAATCTGTCCAACTGACAGCGTTCGAAAATATATCCTCCCCTTATGTACACTTACGCCCTCATTCCCTTGCTTTTCTCGCACCGTGGTGACAACAGCGCAATATACGAGGGGATTTAACCCGTTGAGAATTGGAACGAACGAGTCCGAGTTTCAGTTTGGCGTAGTGGGGCTGATCTTTTTCTATACTTTTCCATTGACCTTGCTTTTATTGTTTCAGTTATATTGTTTGTTTTAGGAATTACCAGGACTACTTATCGTTACTCTGTAAATGTTGCCTTAACACTGCGTTTGTTTTCTTTCCCCTTTTTGTCTCCCTGTATCACATTGTTGCCATAGCAGCACATCTTTCTCCAGTCTTCTGTGAACTCTGTCCACCAAGTAAAGACTGCTCACCTTTTGGATTCGTGGACAAACATCAATTTTCCATTATCCCAATCATTCAGAAATCCTTGAAGGTCAAGACTTTGAGTCATTTTGTAGCTGCAAAGCACACGTCTTTGTGGGAGGCATCGACCTTTTGCGCCAGCATGTATTCTGCCGCCAGTGATTGTTCTGTCGTTTATGTTCTGCTCAGCAAATAATTAGTCCCCCCATAGATCCCCGCCTAACCAGCCTTTGGGTAGGGGGCCTAATTGTAAAGACTATCGCAGCTTGATCTCAAACTATCTTTCATTGAAAATAATTGTTTTGAAGAGATGTACACTTGAGACTGTGGGGAGCAGAGAGAAAGGCAATGGCCACATTTCTCCTTTCAATGAGGCTTTAGTGAAAACCTGTTTGTGTCAAACATCAATTGTTTTAATGTACCTGCTGTTTTAGATTAAGCTCTCCAGATTTACCTTTAGTTAGACTTATCTACAGTTCTCTTGTGACCGATTAGGCTTCTAACAAGGTTACCGTTTCCTACATAATTGTATTCAAAATTGTCAGTAGTATCTTGGCATGCTGCGACAAAGGCTAATTATGTAGTGCAAAGACCAGCAAAGTTCACTCTGCTGTAATTGGAAACTCTATTGAAGCTGTAAATAAGGCACCTACTTCTGGGACATTATTCACAGAGAATATGGAGCCATCGTCAAATAGTAGTGTCTAACACACAAACGGCGCGAAAAACTAGCAATGGAAAACAACAAGGAAACTAGAGAATGACACATTTTATTTCACGCACAAGTTTAATGCATGCGACACAGCCGGGCCTACAGCAGTGGATGGTCGATAGGACATCAGCAACTGCCTCTGAGGAGCGGTCAGCCACACATCTTGTTTACGACGCCGTGAAAGGAAATGGATTTGTTTGGATCTGCACCTAATTTGAAATGCAGTAATGGAGCAGTCTGTTACAATGCAGCTGCCAGCCCTCAAACACCATCCGACAATAAGGCATGTTCTCGCCTGGGTTTTTATTGTATTGTACCCTGTGTGTTATTGGCAGGCAGATTGCGTCACTCAGCAGTTAGTTACACACAAAAGGCTTCAGAGAAAGAATGGTCGTGTTATTAGCAATTACGCTAATCTGCAGGTTTTTGTATCATTCAATCTTTGCACCAACATCTCTCAACAAGAATTTCAGAGTCATTTCCACCTGATCTGGAATCTAGTTTAAATACGAAAATAGTAGTTGTCTAACAAATCTGTGTTTTGCCTCACAACTTTTCAACAGCGTCTTTTTCGGTGTTGTTGGACTGTCATTACATGAATTTGATTGAAACATTTGTCTTTTAATGGGGCTCTTCTTAGACCTTCACCATCTACTTTAGATTGTGATTGTCATAGTGATGTGGTTCATCTGAATTGAATCATATATTCAGTACTGACGGTCTCTCTCTTATCTGCAGGTTAACAGGATTTACCATCCCTGCGCCTGTTACCAGTTCTGGCTCCATTTTTTCACTGAGGCTTACCAGTGACTTTGCAGTAAGCGCCCATGGATTTAAGGTAGCTTATGAAGGTAAGAGAATCATCAGTTTTCCGCACTCACTTCTATTGTCATTAGAAATGGCCATTTTAAATTGAAAAATGAAATACCTTTTGGAATGGAAGTCAAAGACTCGAATCAACCCAGTTTCTTAAACCACATCTTCATTCAGAAGGACGACCTTATCAGCCAGGAGAAGATGACCTCATTATCGCGCCTGATTTCCAGCAGGACGTCGATTTTGAGTTGTGGAAACATTACAAACCTCAAATTAATCTCATGTTTTTCAAAACAGCTTTCCTACCTCCAAACTCCTAAACCTTTTCAGAAGTGCATTTGAAATGCACGGCAGATGTTGATGGGTTATCTGTGTTGAGGCAGAGCCGACTGCAGCGGAGTTCTGTCTAAATACGAATGAAAATTAAAAAAGTTTAAATATTCTGTGACCATCTCGCTCACCCCTACTTTTTTCCGTTCTGATCTTTCATGTGAACGCTCATCCTTCTCCGTTTCTCTTTTTCCTTTCTCCATCCGATGAAAGTTCATGTGCTTTTTTCCATCAAAACTCATTCCCATTCCTCCACATCTCATCATCTACTGTCCCGCCTTTTTGCTTCTTCTCGATTTCCTTTCTGCTTCTGGCCATGTGCCTCTTGGGCTGACCTGCTTTTCATTTCCTTCTACTCCCAATATTCTTCAGCAGTGTCGTTACTCTATTTATCCATTTTACCTCCTTCCTCATCTCCCCACCTGCGCCAAACTTGACCAGCCCAGGACCTCTTCCCTCTCCATCTCCCCACATGCGCCAAACCTGACCAGCCCAGGACCTCTTCCCTCTCCATCTGGCCATCTGTGCTCTCCGTCGCTCTCTCTGTCCAGTGTGAGGCTTGGTTGAATTACATCTCGTTGTTCTGCTCGAATAATATTCAACGGAGTTCCATGTTGATTTTAATGTCAATCACATTTTGTTAAGCATGAGGCAGATATATTTCCCATTAATCAATACTGTAATGTAATGAGTAATGAGGACAGAGCAGGACAGGTTTGGATGATCGTAAATTGATCTGATTTAGAAGCTTCGCCTTGTCTCTCAAACCGCCGCTCTCTGAGGCACACCTGATATATTTATACCAACAACAGACTTAAACCTGACCTCAGCCAATTTTTACACAGCAGTAATCCTATTGAGCATCTGACACGGCGCGTCAAATCTTTAGTTTAGTTCTTTTCTTCATCTACATATGTTCGCAATGTGGAACACGGTTGTAAAGTTTTTCTGTTGCCGCCGAGCATAAAGGCAGATGGCCGGTTGCGTTAAAGAACAGACGAGGAATAGGCGGCGTTAGAGCTTCCTGTTCAATTTACAGCGTCGGTTCACTGAGAATGAATCATATCTACACAATATTGATATTGTAACTGAAATATCCGAATTGGGATCTTGTGAATCGGAATGCTATAGATTTTGGAAATCAGTGGCGATATCCAGACCTGCTTAGACCATAACATGTACAGCTTATTCTTATGACCATCATTCGTCCTTTAATAGCCTCATGTTAGAAGGCACCACACAGCATAAATATTAAAACAACAATGTTAGGATGTATGCTATTATTTACT
Organism: Gasterosteus aculeatus; assembly: GCF_964276395.1. Taxonomy (NCBI): domain Eukaryota; kingdom Metazoa; phylum Chordata; class Actinopteri; order Perciformes; family Gasterosteidae; genus Gasterosteus; species Gasterosteus aculeatus. Next base: position 14,290,465 of record NC_135707.1, on the reverse strand, counting down.
CTTTTAGAAAAGCCTTGGTATGATGATGCTATTCATTTTAAAACGGCGTATTGATGTGGAATGCAATGATGGCATACAAGGCGAATAAACCACTCTATTTTATATGATGATGGGGCTACAGTAGATTGAGTAGATACTGGGGCAGTTTATTGAGGAATTTCCCCCAAAAAGGTTTTCTTGGTGTCATCGGCGATGTCATCTGAATTGAAAGCGAGTGTTGACTGTCATCGGAGGCCTGTATGCATGAGTCATATGAAACAGAAATACTTAATGTACTCCTCTATACTGTATTCATTTGCATTTCCCGTCACCACTTCATGCCTCTCCTTCTGGTTATGCTGATGTCGTTGGCAAAATCGTATGTGTGAATACATACGAGCTGCTTACTCGTTTGAATAAAAGTGTGTGACGCTTTCAAACACTCGGACATGATTGAATCATGAATGCAATCAAGTGGATTTGAGTCTGCGTGCATACCAAGGACACGCTGAAGGACTTGAATTAAATTTTTCAGGGACCTGTCAATCTTTAGTCGGGTATCTTGGAATGCAAACCAGCTTTCTATGAATTGTATTACTGGAGTGCCTACCTTTCCTCAACAATAGCCTCTCTCTCAGTGTGATCCCGCAATCTTAACACACTGTCACGCGTTGAAAGGGTCAAGCTGCATTTATTAAGGAGAATAGATATGGGGCGTTATTCTCCAACGCAGCCGAACAACGGGCATCGGTGCTTGCAGCTTCCCAGGGGACGTAGATAGGCTGCCTGTCTGCAGTGTACATGTACCGAGCTGGGAGTAACGCTATCTGCCTGCCCTTTGTCGAAGGTTGTGTATCGGCTGTGAAAACATTGCCCTTCCTCTCCAAAACCTGCCGCGGTGCCATTTCGAGCTGCCCTTTATTTTAGAAAAGTCTTTGAAAGACAGGTGACCCGTGAAACATAATTTCTTCTTTTCTTCACAAATTATTTCAGCTCCAGTCCATATGCAATGTTGCAGATTGACCACTGGGGTTTGAAAAGTGTGTGTGTGTGTGTGTGTGTGTGTTTGCGTTTGCGGTTGCCTGCACAATGATCATATGTTGTTAACCAGCTGCATTGCCCTGAGATCCAACACAAGTTCAGTCAATACTCTTTTATTTTTTATTTTTTTCCCGTCCATCTGCATAAAACTCCGGCTCAGCAGCCAGCCGGGATGCCAGACAGACAGGTCTGCAGGCGGCTCCTGTTGGGAAAGTGTGCTGCTTGTGTGCTCACAAAGCATCGGCACTCCTTCAAACTTCCATCTTCTTCAAAGGGCTACGGAGTCGTTAGATATACAGGCCAGATAAATAGCTTTGCCCCAGAGAAATCTTGCACCCAACTACCTCATTTACTAGTTCACATAAGTCAGTCGTTGCCACTGTGAGGGGAGATAATGAAAGCCACTCTCGCTCCCACTGTTTGGGAACACAACTGTAGGTCAAAGTTACGTCATAATGTCAGAATCTCTGTTTCTGTCGGCTTACCAGGCTTCATGTCACGTCTGCATTTTGGCACAGATTTATAACAGATCGCTTTAGTTTACAAAGGTCAGAGGGATGTGTTTTGTTTCTCATTTTCACATTCTCTGGCATCACAAACGATACTTGCCGTGTTTTATGTTGATAAGTACAGTATGCAACAAGGCTTCCTTCCTTTCAGTTTCTTTTTTACCGGCACAGCTTCCAAAAGTAATGTGTTTGACATGGAATGTCTTTTTAGTTACTGTAGATCAGTTTAAATGTTATGTGACCAGGAAATGAATGAATCAGACACCATGTGGGTTTACTGGAAACAACTTGCTGAGCAGTTGGGTGGATTTTTTGGATTTAGCTTTAGCCATAAATGCATCGCTCCCTTGCATAGATAATCCACGGGAAATTATTAATCCATTACGTTCCATGGAAAATGTGGTGTCCTCCTGTAAAATAATTTATGTCGTCATATTTTTATATATTTTTTTAGTGCAATCTGTCCGAGGTCCCAGAGACTTCCACCAGCTGAAATTGTAATTCCAATCACGGTCACGGTAACCTTTTCAACACTCCAGAAACTTTTAAATTCTTGATTTTACTCAGTCACAACGGTTTTATCCATGGCGTGTTTGTACAACCAACACTGTGCTGCTTTCTTGAAAATGGGAGTGTCCCTCTGATGGCCAGTTCTTCACTCAGCCTTCCAGCCGAGCCAATTGGAGAAGTAATTAACACGTTTGCCGTCCCCGTATATGTGGTTTGTTAGACAGACAACCTTAATTCTTTTTTCTCTCATCCCATGCCATTTAAGATGAAGTATCTGGGTTTTTCCCCTCCACAGTCAATAGTTGCTGATGGCACAGTCTCTGTAGCTTTCGATGGGCCAACATTAAAATGACAAAGACCAGGCCAGATTATTTTGGCAACCCACCTATTTTACCAAGCTCATATCTGAAACCTGCAGTTTGTGACCCATCCACATGCCTTTTAAACTAACCTTGCATTCTTTTAAATGTAATTGGCACAGAGCTCCACTAATAGGCAATGTCTCGGCATTCTAATTGAGCAGCCAGGCTCCTGCTAATCAAGTCTTTTTTTAATTGCCAGTGTTAAATAGCTGAAGCCGTGTGCTTTTAGTATTCTCCAGTGGTCATCATCCTTACAGGGTAAATGTCCAGTAAAACATTATTGGCTTGATGTAAAGCTTTGTGGTAAACCGTTCTGGGTCTTGGAGTATTGAATAACATCTGGTAGCAAACAAACCGTCAGTCCCCCGACCGAAGGAATGTCTATCTTGTTTAGATGCTTTTGATTCAAATGTTTTCACCTCAGCAGTGCGCTCTAATTGCATCTGCTCTTCTCATCAAGCTTTAGCCGGTTATTTGGGTTTGAGTTTAGATGGATTACCTTTGATGTGATCAATCACACTTTACGTCCCCAAATTTGATATTTCAAACAATTCCGTTTAAATTCCACCGGCTTTCTGTAACTCCAAAGCTGAGTTACTTCATTTGCTGTTTGTTATCAGGCATCGTGCTACGTAGGGATGCATACATCCTTTGCAGCTTGTGTTGCTTTTCCCCTTCCATTGATAGTCATGGTAACCACATTTTTGGATTGTGTTTTAGAGCTGCTCTTTCTATGATATGTGCCTCATATCTTGTTCACAGCACCATGATTCTCTCTATGAGACGGGAACCTTGTAAGTTGCATGTCTGAGTGTCGAGTGTAACCGACTGATGCTTAAACCTGACCACGCTTTGTCAAAAATTAATCGTTTCCACGGTTTCTAATGCATAATAGTTGCAAATGTAATTCTGAGGAGACGTAGCTGCTACTCCTCACCCCTGGCGTGCACTGCTCGGATGGAACAACCTGTTTGGATTCCCAACTGCTTCTCACTGCTCACCTCTGCATTGGTCAGGTATCATTAGTGCTGCACCGTCTTTCCTCAGTTTTCACCTCACAAAGACCTCCCTCCAGGAGGCTGTCAGTCATAAAGTCCACGATTCCTATTGCATTCATTTAGAGATGGTAAGCATCTGCAGTGTAAATTGTATTAGTAATTGGATGTCAAAAATGATTCCAGGGAAATATTACTGTAATAGAAAGTGCAGCCTCTCATTGAAATCAACTTCAGGCTAAGTGTCTCTATGCTTCTGTCCGTCTCATTTACCTGCAGATTAATCTAATTGTGTACATTTACAAAAGCTTTGGTAAACATGTAACTCCTGAAGCAAAAAGAAGCCGAGGATGGGCTATTTTTCTGTACCACTTTAAATAAAATCTTAGTTCAGGCTCTATAAGCTGGGGAAATTTGACAGCAATTGAGTTATGGTGGTCTAATGGTGGAGAAAAAAGTATTGGAAGATTGTGTTCAAGCAAATCAATACAGGATGGAAGCAGGGCCCACGCCTGTTTGCCACAACTTACTTGTCAATAGTTGTGCAAAATTGATACTCAATTTCTTTGGAATTTGTCTCTTGTGCTGGATATAACTTGAATATGTCGTCTTCAAAAGTGTGTCTGCCAAGTGATAAAAAAATAAAAGAAATGTGATTTACTGCAAGTAATATTTTCACTTCTTTACCTCCAAAATCTGTTCGTACCATGTTATATGATTGTTATTTAGTGAGCTCTTAATACAAAGAGTTGAGTACACCCCGGGAAATGCATTTCTGTCATCTTCTCGGGGTAATTTCAGCTTTTCAGACATAAGTAAGCATCCTAGCATAAATGTCAGACTTGCGCTGACATTTACTAGTTGTCGGCGTTCTATAAATTCTGCAAACACTAAGGCCCAGATGACTACCCACCTCAAAGATAATATTGACATCTTTAGGCAGCTAAGACTATGACCATACAACCAAATAGCTTTACACACAAGAGATAAACTCACATGTTTTATACAGTAACGTGTTGGTTCTCTTATTCTCTTTCCGTTATCCAGAGCTGAGAAGCAGCTCCTGTGGAAACCCAGGGGTTCCACCCAAAGGCATACTGAATGGAACTCAGTTCAACGTAGGTGGCAAGATCCGTTACCGGTGCGTCACCGGCTACGTCCTGGACGGCCATTCACTTCTCACCTGTGTGACCACTGCGGCCGGCGTGTCCGTGTGGGACTTCCCCGTGCCCATCTGCAGAGGTAAGGATGTTTTAACACCGAGAAGGAGTTATAAATTATTTAAACTGCAGGCAATTACTGCTGCTGCCCTACTGTCTCCCAGTAGTACAATGTAACTGAGGGATATTAGGGTTACATGTTTTAGGTTTCCCCTAAGGCATTTCAAATGAGCAAGGGATTGCTTTTATATTTTTATATTTCAATCACGTTGTAGAAGTTGATTAGAGCCTCCATGGCTCAAACGGTCAATTAAATATGTATTCTTAAGGAGCAAGTTGCTTAAATACATTAGTTATGTTAGCAGGAGTGGTTCTACATCTACTACTACATCTTGACATTGCCACTTTGCTGTACTTGAAGCAGAGAGACGGGACAGTCCTGAGGACACAGGAGGATTTTGAGTCAAAAGCCACATTGTTAAGTAGGACCTGGAACCTGTGAGAACTGCAATATCGAATGTGGGCCTCGTCACTCGCATGTTGGGTTGAGTATTTTGGAATTAGGCAAGCGGCTACATGTCGCAGATATTTTAAACCATTAAATCTACTCTCTGCCTCAGTAAAATTGACCCAAATATAAAACGAATTACTTGAACAAATCAATTATTTTGTAGTGTCCTCTTCTTCTGTTCTCATTCTGAAATGAGCGTGAAGTTTCACAAAGAAAAATCTCATTTAATAACGCAACGAATCTGAACAACGTGTACAGTGTGAGCACAGACAGAGCCACCACCAGTTTACACTATTAAAATATTTCAACCATTTTCAGGAATCTGTAGAGCTTCAGGTGGATTAGATTTTATTTTCTAACACTTCGCTTCATTCTGGTTTTTGGTTTATTTTCTGCTTACTATTAGCCAGGATTTGAACCCTTAAGGATGCTGCGCACAGGTACTTCGTCAGAGCAAGCTCATTTCTTGCCCAACCATCAGGAACAGAGAATGAGCGCTACAGCGCAATGATGGCTTCTTACTGACAGCTGGTTGATGAATGACTGACTGCGGCTCTTCATATCCATTGCTGCTCATGTGAGACCCGCCGTCACACCGACGCTATGAAACTACAACTTATGTGCAAAGCCAGTGTGATCATTTGGCGTGATGGATTTAGAATTAGGACAGGCTGTCGTAGATAGTGCATGTGCTTTCTTACCCGGGTAATTATGATTGTATAGTTTTCGACCTGAAATCACTGGTTTCAGTCGGGTCACATTAAATATTAAAGACAGAAAGTGCTGACGAAGCTAACAGTAGCTGCCTGGTAACTTCAACGTGGAGCTCGCTCATCTGCTGCACAAAGGATTGTGGGTTACAATAGCCGGAGAATTATGCTGTTTTTGGTGTACAAAACAAATGCTAAATCTTTTTCTGGCATTATAAATGGTACGTTGCTGTGGGTAATGGGACATGCTGAAGGTTTATCGGTGGCGGATTGGAGTGTGGCTGCTGCACTTTGGGAGCTGTAATGCCATATGAGAGCGCTGCAGACTGGTGGCCATGAGCTAACGTGCAATAACGTGCACACGTGAACGAAGGAAGTAGAAACCTTCATTTCTGTTCACACTACATCTTAACATGGAGTGAACAGAAATGGAATAGTTGTCTGCTGTTGCGTTTAAGGAGCTGTATTTAACATTATAAACATTATATCAGCAGTAAAGAGTTATTGCAGTTTTGATGAACCTCAAATCTGTGATATACGCATATACTAGATAGTCCTTTATTTTTCTTTACCTGTGTTTTGCCTCCCTTTAGGGCTGCCCTCTTTTAATCAATGTAGTCCTACTCGACAAAAATGGTTCTGTCCTCATTCTGAAACTAATAAACAATCAATGGTAAACACAATATTTAAAATATTAGGTTCTTGCCGTTTTCTTTTGTTGAGAAATTAGTAGATGACTGATAAAATTGTGTGTCACTGGACTATGAATTTCAGGAGTAATGGAACTCTACCTCCCTTTACCCCGAACCACCAGGAAGTGCTGCTGTGGTCTCACTTTTAGGCAAAGAATCCTTGATGGTTATTTTAAGAGACAGCCTCCACTTAACACAGTCTACTTACTGCAAGGAAAAATAAACCCACATTAACCAGAAGCTCTTAGGAAGAATAATTCTAAGCCATTCCGATATGCTGATATTGTACCATTCAATTTAACACATAATACCCTATTGTGTTTTGTTTTGACTTTATACTGAAATAACCTTTTTCAACATTAAAAAAAATGCAACTTGCAAGATTTTTATTCAGTAGGTCATTGTAAGTGATGGTAGTAGTGTATTTTTAATTGCCTATCAATTTAAGAAGATTTTTCTTGTTTCCAGATTAAAATCTGGAAATAAATGAATCTTTCGATTTATAAATAATTTAATCCATTTTGATGCTGGTGGACTACCAGATCTGCTCGTGTCCACTCATTCTACAGTGCACAAAACCGCTCAGAGCATAATTGAGAAATGGCAAGCTTGGAGTTGCAGATGGAGGGTTCCTTTCCATTTAAGGATGGTTTTAGCCTCTCTTGCCACGAGCCAGAAACGTCACTCCTTTTCAGTCCTGGCACTGCTTGAGTGTCTCTCGCTCGCTCTTACTAAAGCGACTAAATCCAGCCATGCTCCTGTATGTGGGCAGATGGTCCTTTGATCTAATTTCCTTAGAGATCCTGCCCTTCTGCTCATCACCCATTGTTTCACACTAAACACAGAGCAACACAATATCTCTCCCAAATCGACCATCCACCCCCACCGTCCCCCAACACTTCAGTGTCTCAACCGGTCATCTCCCCGTGTTACCGTCTCTCTTTATGAGACGAGACATACTATACAAATTCCCCATAAAACAAGTGTGTTTAGTTCAGGACAATGAATAAAAGTATATTTGCTGGAAAGAGTTGTCAATATTCATTTAATTAAAAGTGGTCACTGCCATTTTTAACCCGGGAGGCACAATGTGAAAATTGACATGGACTTAGTGATTTAATTTGTAAAACAAAACCACGCATATCCATCATGTTTAATAATCATTGAATTGATGGTTTGGATGTCAAGATTATAGGAATACCCCCCAAAAATTATTTAGTTACGCCAAAACCAACACCTGGTGCTGGGCTATTTAGGTGAACCTTAAATGTGTTTGTCCTTTGTGCATGCCACTTTAATGCAACAATAGAGCTTGACAGGCTGACAGGACAACAGGAGGGTTGGTAAATACAAGTCGAGGGATTTTGTAATTGTGTAGAGTCAGAGACTTAAAGACTGACATAAAAAAACAACTGACAGCATCAACTTGCAGAAAGGCAGTGAGATGGAGCATGAATGGATATTCTACTCGTGAGCTGCTGCTGCACCTCCCAGGAGCCCGTTTTCATTCCTTCCATCTAATTTGTCTCTGGACGTTCATTAGGACAAGCAGTGGGACGGCGAGCGAGGGACGTTGTAAAGTGAGAATATGGTCGATCAACACCACGTCCTTTCCGCTGCCGGCCACTGTCTGACAGGACAAGACAATTGGGCCGCAGAACACCCTGATCTTATACAAGGTTTCCGTAGCTGGTAATGCAACTGGATTCAAGGGGGATTCTCTCAGCAAGGTTGTTTTTTTTTTAACTCCGCTACACAAATGGAAATATGAAAACAAGCTAATTTCACAAGGCTGATAACAAGCAACCGTCATAGCGTGGGTTAAGAATTAGGTTAGTGATGTGATCATAATATTCAATACTCATTGATTCCATGAGGATAATATCTGAATATTATAATTTGTAGTTTACAAAAATGAGCAAATCCACCCCCCTTATGTAACATTGTGATTCGTGCTGTGGTGCCATTTTGCTTATTACATCGTCTTCTCTTCCCTCATTTTTCATTGTGAGAATGAGTTGGCCTTTATTGTAATTTTAATTTTGCAATGACAATTAAATAGAACAAAATATGTATCTTTATTACTTCTTTCTCTACCGTATACAGATTTAACATAACTTGCAGCCGAGCAGTCACTGCTTTTGTATCTATATATACTGCAGGAAAAACGGTAGTGTCAAATTTCACATGAGCTCTATTCCTTCTTTCCTTGGGGCTGAATACTTTTAAGTAGAAAGACAAGTGTTGTATATCTGATCAAAGTCAAGGGGAGAGAGGCTTAATCCCTCCTCAAGTAACATTATATTGCTGATGCTGGGGATGTAAATGAGCTCAGCTAAAGCAGTCCTAATCCTCACCGCCATCTTTTTTTCTTTTTTCTCTTTCACACTGCCACCATTTTTTTAATGCGCCGGATCCTCCTCCTCCTCCTCCTTTAAATGCAGAACATGCTCTAATGATTTGCTAGGGAACATATTGCACAGCAGTCAGTGCCTCTTTTAAGTCGCTAAACCTTGTTGGCACACTGTACCTCAAACGCTGCCATGCATTCAATTGAAGCGCTCTATGTGAATGTATGGAACTGGTACGGCTTTATACAGTGGAAGCCATTTAAAATGTTCAAGCTGCAAAGCCATTTTTATTTTTTGGTCGGTGGTTTGTGAATTACAGTAACGTGCATTGATTTATTTCATGGAAAGGGCTAAGAAACCTGTTTAAGTATTTATGTACAACAATAAATTGCTCCTCGTGCATTCACCCACATTTCCTGTGCAATTCAATTGGCTATGACTGTAAACATGGTAATGACTTATGAGATCACTCTTATTAAATGTTGTTGAGGAAATCCATTCCATCCCTCTTTTTGAGAAAGCCGTGTGCGGAAATGTTGCTGCTAAATCGATGCAAACAAACCAAAAAATGACTCAGCTTTTTAATGCGCACACACACACACACACACACACGCACACACTTACTTGCTCAGGTAGACATTATGCCTTCATATCTTGACGTAGAGAATCTTTTTTTGATGCTATTTTAATTTTCTGAGTGTTAAATGATCTCTTTAAGGACTCATCGTATGCCCATTTTACAACAAGTTGATATGGTTCCTTGGGGCCTTGATGAAATGTCTCCAACATACTTTGGTCAAAAGGATCATTTAAAACGGCACCCTTTTTACCCTGTCTAAAACAGCCCTCCACAGTGACCGGTTTTGAGTGCCTGTTCTTTTTAAGTGCTAATGAGCCCCCTTTTTGTCCCCTTTTTAAAGTTGCTCCCAGACAGTGGGCAGTTTCCATTGCCACGTTTATCTTCCTCCGTCCACACACATAACCGTACTTTCTTTATATATCTCTTTTTTTCACCTGGCTTATGCTGTCATCACCTGTTCCTGTTCAAAGACGATCAAAGAGCAAGTCTGTTATTTGACAAAGAGGCCGACGGCTAGACTCGGGGAACCAATGTCAAAGTCACATTTCTATTTCCAGATGTGGTCGAAGACATACAAGGTTTGTTTCACAGAAAATTGTAGAGACTAAAGTACAAGTCAGGCATACGGAATCTAAAAACAGTATTGATGTAGTGTACTTAATCAATAACAACTTAACAAACGGTACAAGACAAGGCAACTCACACACAGCGCGCCACTTAAGCACACACACACACACACACACACACACACACACACACACACACAGACGTGCAAGGTTAGTTAACGAGACACAGGTGGACACAATCGGGAAGACATGAGGAGGGGACGCCTGAAGCAAGACGGAGACAGGATCAGTGTGTGAAGAATGCAGGTGAAAAATAAACTTGAGTTGCTTGATTCCTGACATTATCATGGAAACCACTTCAGAAAAAGCTATAAAGGGGATATTTGTTCCTGCATCCTATTGTGGTGTTAAAGAAGATCTGAGGAACAAAGAAGGGCTTTCATGTTCTTTCAATAGAAAAAAACTAGACATGCTCTATGATGTCAGTGGTATGATTTGCCACAACGGTGACGTTTTGGCCTCCGTGAACTAGAACAGTGCTGAATGGCAGTCTGTGTTTTCTGCTCTCCGTCTAAATGCACCGTTTTTAAAGGCTAATTTATAATTCACAATAGCGTACTGCTGTGTGTTAATGTTTGATTGGTTTCTACATAGGGTTTCCTTGTACATGCCCCTAGGCCCTGCAGATGCTCTGCACATTCGTGGATAATTGTGCTAGTTGTTTTATTTCACATTTAACAATATGGAACAAGGTCTAATGTGTCTTTTAGTGGTGAATGGGCAATTCCGTTAACTTCCAACACATCCTGAGTTACAGGTAAGGTTTGGTTTTGGTGTGTAGCATACACACCAAATTTACAACCAAACTGATTGGTTCTGAATTTTTAGGTGTTCTTTTAGTTTCAGGGCAGCTTTCCAAAGTCTCAACAAGGCAGCGGATCTCAGGCCACATTGTGTCCAGCAGTGCGGCTTGCTGCTCGCGTCTGTTTTCACAACTTCACTTCAAGGAACATAACTAGGGGTTAAGGAAAATACATATTGGTAGAACAGGAATATAATCTTCCTAAACATGTATTTATTAGTGTAGTGTAGAATTAACTCATTATTTCAACACTTTTCTTAACTGGGACTAGAATTCTGCAGTTTCATGTTTCTACGGTAAGCACGGACAAGCTAAAGTCGGGTGGTGTTTAGTTTGATGCAATCTGCCACCTCACCACTAGATGCCAACAACTCTTTCTTACCTCTTTAAAGGATCCCACTATTCTTTTTAAAAGTTAATTTATTTTTGGGTCTAAGTCAGAATTTCTACGGTCCCTGGTTAAAGGAGAGGTGTTTTATACTATCCCAAGGAGATGTAGGTGCACATTTGCAAACATTTTGACAAGTCGCCAAAGACTGCAAGGACGTTTTGGGGCTTTTCGTCTGAATTTTTGTCATTTTTGTTACATTTGATTTGTTTTCCATTTGTTATCCTCTTCCAGCAACATTTTAATCTTTCTGCAATTCTTTACCGTATCTTATCTAATTCCCTCTCACTTTTGATTTGCTGCACACTTGTCTCTTATCACTCGACTTATTGATTATTTTCATCCATTGCCTCCGCTACACTCCCCAAACTCTCTTACTCTCTTTGCCTTGACGGACATGAGGACACTTTAAGCTGCCGCCTGTCTGTCATCAACGTTAAAAAATGATGACTTGGAGCACTTTGATATCCATTTAATTTCCCAGTATAGCTAATTACTTTGCACGTGTGCCGGGACGTCATCATGCGTTGAGGAGAAATACAATACTCCACCCAGGTTAAGGTGATACATTTCAAACCAATGACATGACTCCACGGGCTTCGGGTGTCATAATGCTGACGGTATTTAGCACATTAAAACCTGCCCTTGGTGTAGTCTGTGGATGAATCTGCCCTTGATAAGATCTTTTGGGTACACCATTGATGTCTCACAAAGTTATGCTATCTCTTCCGTCCCTATGAAGACTTGTATCAGTTGCTATGCTGCAGATAATGTGTCAAAGGAGATCCTGCTCTCCCGTCTTTTCCGCATTTTTGATCATCTTTTGAATTCATACCCCCGCTTCCTTGTCCCTTGACCAATTGTGTAACGCGGCACACAGGAATGTTCCGAGGCTGCCAGCTCTGACATCGCTGAGTGGAGCGCTGAGCCATCAAGGGTTTTAGCCGGCACAGCTGAGTGTCACATATTAGTCTTAAATGATGTGAAAACTGTGAAAGCCCTGCCATCATTAGAATTCTTTTGGGGAGAAAAAAAAAACGGATACAGAGGTGGAGGAAAGTGTGGGGAGTAATAGCAGAAGAATCTGAGAGGGCATCGGAGGAGAGGAATGAAGTGAGACCGGGGGAGAGATATAAGAAAGGGTGAGGGAGAGGGACGTGCAGTGAAAGAGAGAAAGGCGCTGTTATAGCAGAGTGCATTAACATTCAACCGACGTGCTACGCTGCCCACATTTGAGACGAAATATACAATTTCACAGCATTACAAGCCGTGTTTATCCGTGTTTGTTTGTTTCCTGAAACATGAAGGGACTCGGCGGACACAATGATGAATTACTAACTCTTGGATGGAAGGAGGAGGCCAGATTGGGAGAAAGCGAGAGATGGCACGAAAGAGACATTAAGGAACCCCATAAACTGTACTGAAGGAAATGGACTGAATTGGCTCAAAATGAATTGATGATACCACTGTTACCACTGTTGAATACTGCCACATTTTGACGTTATATTTGATGTCAGCAGTCTCATAAATGTATCTGCTTTGGATAGGGGGCAGGACAACTTGTGGATGTGTTGGAAAACAAATAAAAAGATGTATCTGAATGGTCTGAGCGTATCCAACATCAGCTTCATCATTGGTCTGTCCCTGGTTTGCATTTATCTGAGGAGACAGTTACAGATGTTTCATGCCTGAAGCCACTTTTTCCCCCCATGTTGACCTTTGGGTAATCCCTTTGAAATAACCCAGAGACCACATGTCCCCCCCCCTTCCCTTTTTCCTTCCTTCTCCTTTACTCTTTGGCGACTGACAGCGGAGGATACGTGTGGCGGCACCCTGAGGGGCTCCAGTGGGCTCATTTCCAGCTTTGATATCCCCAGCAGTGAGTCTGCTGGTGGCGGGGCTGCAGGCCTGGGCACCAGTGGGGAGTGTAAGTGGACCATCCTGGCAGATCCAGGGGACACCATCTCCCTAGTGTTCACGGAATTTCAGATGGAGGAGAAGTCTGATTATCTGGAAGTAGAGGGCTCCGAACCGACAACCATCTGGTGAGTTGAGCTGTGACGAGGCGTGACGGTGTTTTAACAAATGTGCATGACGATGTGTGTTGTAAGGTGTGTTGTGTAATGTGGATACGGTGTTACCAGTTTGGTAAAAGAGGTTGAAGTGAAGATCAAGTGATGTTGATCATGAACTGGTTGAAACGTCCACTAAATCCTAGTAAGTAAAGTAAATATCTTTAGTGCTATAGGGATTGATGGCCTATTTCTTTAATACAGATATGCACTACTACTACTGAAGGTTTTGATTGTAAAGTTAAAGTTCCAATAGCGTGGTGACGTCATGTTGATTTGTGCAGCCGATTGTCACGTCCATCGTTTTATTGGGCCTAACAGTCCCACAGCCAGCCGCTGACTGGCCGCAAAGTTTGGGAAGACCCCCAATGGCTGAGACAATCGATGCCAAACCGGACGGTGGTCAATGTTTTTTTTAATTTTTGATGTTTGTAGTTACCGTATGGTGCTCGGCTGTGGCTTCGAATAAACTATAACAATGGGATAATTAATTTAATACATCATAATAAACTCTGCTTATTCTGATTAATTTCTGTGGTGCATAGAGACTTTTCCACTGTGTATTTAATCATAACAAAAAGAAAAGGTTTCACATCATGAGAATAGAGAAGCATGGAGTCTAGATTGACAGCAGGAAAGCTGGCCTCTGTATCGGCAGCTCTAAATGTATTCCGGAGAGAGGTGTGGGCTTGGAAAAACAAGGCTGTATTGCCGTAGGATTATTCCTTCATTCTTGGGATAACAACATGTGTGTATGGTGCAGCGGAACCATGTCATATTTTAAAAGATATTTAATTTAGTATCAGCCGCTTGCATTGGGAACTTTAGGGAAAAAGCTTTGTGCCATGCAAATGCACCTTTCAAGTCAATTTTGTGTCCGGGAAAATGTTTTAAGTGTGTATTGTGGTTCTAATTGCAAAAGCATTATTATTATATTATTCAAATTAAAGTGCACTTGAAGTCTTATTCAGTTTTGTCCAAAAAGCAGCCTCCTTTCAGCATGCTTAATGTAGCAGTCATTCCTAACATCACAACACACAAACTGAGACGTATAAAATGGGTTTGACCCCTCCGACCTTGAGACTAAGTTTGTCCACCTCGTCCACGTCCTGGGTGAATGGGAGCATCTGCCAGGTTTATGTGATCCTGCTGGGCATTAATTATCGTAGGCTGAAAGAAGCTCTTATCAATCACTGAGTTACAAGCCTTGTTGTCCCTGAGAGTTGTCATCCCAAGTCACAGTGAGAGACGGAGCGAGTCAACCGGAGAGGAGCTCCGAGTGTGGAATGCCTGCTAAGTATTGCGTGTTGACGAGACTCCAGAGAGTTTGACCGGGAGCTGATATGGAATGCCGCTGATGTGTTTTGACAAACCATCAAGAAATCCTCTTTTATGTCTGAAAGATCCTAAATGAACTCTTATGCTGATAAAAAATACTTTTTAGTCTTCTGGTTTTTAGGGTCAAGTGGTTTGTTTTATAAATACATTTGATTACTATTTAAATTTAAGTCCTCTGGTCATGAAAAATTCAGTTGTTGTTGCTGAGTGGCAGCAACAATTAATGGATTTCAAATAATTCACTGGCTGATTCTATGTACAGGTCTTCTGTAACAAACGTCTCACATTATCGTTAAACTGTAATATGTAACCCGGGAAATAAAGTAGAAACACAAATGTTGAGTTTTAATCAATGGCATCTAACATGCAATACATATACTTTATTACATCCATCTACAGCAGGGTTTCTTAAACTTGTTTCTTAATTAGCATATATGTAAAGGCCCCTGCAATTAGAAAGAGGTCAGGTAAGCCATACCTTTTCCGGTTGTTCATCAGGCAAATACTTAAATGGAGTCATAACCACAATGAGAAATGTGACATTTTCAGCCGAGTTTTAGTTTGCAGGAGAGGATGAAAAGACCCTGTGTGTATTTGGGCAGGCAAGCAGCTCTTTTACATGAGGGAGTTGTTACTTACGTGTGGTGACTGGTCACCGTGCATCACTTGAATGCTCGGAAAGATGATGTTATTGGATATCACCAAATGTCAGAGGCTGTCAGGCCTGAGTTCTTGTTTTAAACACTACAATTTTATTGGGAGTGCAGTGGGACCAGAATTTTAGAGAGATGCCTTCTCCTCAGCCAGGTAAACAAACAAACACTATTCAGAGTGAGCAATTCTCACATGCACATACCATTTATTGCTCTCGCTAGCTCGCTCTTCAGGTGTCTCTGGCTGTGTGTGAGACCACTGGACAGCTTAACTTGCCAGTGTTGTAACATTAAGCAGCAGCTGCAGGCAGACAGGTGAGCTGCAGTGTAGCCTTTAGGTTCAGAGCTGCTTAATGATGGTTGACCGCTTAAAACCTCAACGTCAGCCAGATTTAACCTTGTATGGTAACCTTTGTCAGGCTACTTCAGTACTGGAGAATAGGAGATAGCAATATATTCAGTTAATAATCAATTAATACATGTATTCAATAAATACTTTATGCAATTACTGAACATGTTTGCATTTGCATTTACTTCTGACATATGTAATAATTAGTAACTATTATGATCTGCACCATTTTTTACTGGAAATGTCCCAAGTATGACCAATACTAAATAACTATTGCTGATAGTTGAAATGATACACAATTCAAGAAAATAGGGGCAGAAATATGTTTTTCCGACCGCTCTTAACAGCTTTCATCCTTTTATCCGTTTTGAAATTTGTTTCCCATCTCTGCGAGTTTATTGATCCCATTGGCTTCACACTGGGGAAGGTTGAGATGTGGCTAAACATCACTCAAAAGACAAAAACAAATCTATCTTTTGACGAAACCAACATTGGAATCTGACTCGACCTATAAAAACAGTTCTTTGTTAGTCTGACCTTTTTAATGGGGTTGTAAAGCCCTGTTCACAAAGGGCTAAAACAACAAGGTGTAGACTACACATCACTCATTATTTCAAATAGAACATAGAACCTACAAGGCGTTGTGCTTGTTGTAAACTTTTCTGGCTTGTATGCAACCAAATTTGTTCCTTTAAAAAAAAAAAAAAAAAAATTCACTCTATCCTTTTCCTCATTTCCTACCTTCCAAGCTCTCTTAGCAGACTTATTTTGATTGGATACTGTCACCTACGCATGTTATCTTCCTCTGACTTTAAAGATGTATCTTTTGCAGAGCAATCTGGCATGACTAGCTGTTTGTTTGGCTTAATACGAACTACCCAGTGGCTAAATGTCGCCCGAGGAAGGATTCAATAAGTTCCCTGCAGATAGGTTACATTTGGTTGAATTACTGTGTGTATTCTATCGAATTTCTTCCCGGGATTTATCATTGATTGATGTATCATTGATCTTCCCAGGCAAAATATAACCAGTATTTAAATGACTTTCACCACAAAAAAAGGTGTAAAGGAAGTAATTCCATTAATGTTTGGAGCTACTGGATATATGGTGATCTGTACGGTATCTGCTGGCAGACTGACAACAAACTGTATAAGGGAAACTCCTGAGCAGTCACTGCTGAGAAAGTAACTCCTGCAGTCTAGACATGAACAGAAAACAGAAAATCTTCAGATGCCATTCATCAAAGGAAGCAAAGAATAATCTTAGCTTGCAATAGATCAATTTTTAAGGTCATGGGTCTCCTCCATATTTTCTCTGACTCCAGCCGAGGAGGTGTGTGATTATATTTACCTCTGCTGGTCTTACATTTGTAAGCGCTCTCCTCTTCTGCCTGGAGCAGCCATGCAACGTCTAGATGGGTAAAGCTTTACTGTCACTATCCAAATCCAAGTCTTTCAATAATTTTCTGATTCCCCTACAGAAAACCAAACCAAATTGTCCAGCTTCCTGACTGCTGCTGTTTTTTATTCTGTCCATACACTACATGTGTGTAGTGTGCAGCATTTTATCATGACTCAGGGAAAGAAAGGGTCAACCTTGTGTGAAAATCAATTACCTTTTTACCTCATCAGGAGCAGCCTGCATCATCTCCTTTTTGTGATGGATAATTTGGATTAAAACATTAAACATCACATTTATTTTGCTGAGTAATTCAAAATAAAACATGAACCATCCTTAAATCTCTCTGACAGATCTTATTTTCTCACTGAAGTAATACAATTCAAATTTAAGCGGCAGGATCCTGTGGCGCCTTCAAAATAAGTAGAAATGAAATGTCAAGTTGACTTGGTAATGCATTTTCCTATATCTGCAATGGCCACCAAGGGGGAAAAACTCGGCCTCTCCCCTTTGTGTTGTCCCTCATCACTCTTTCTCATTGCCACATTTTTTTATTTTCTCTGCCGGCGCGTCTGGTTGCTCTGCAGCGAATGCAAAAGAAATTACAGAAAAACAAATCCTAAATACAAATAAGCGCATCTTTACACACAACACATAAAAGGTGTGCACAGGTGTCCGCATACAAATAGAAAATAACAATACAACTCTTTAAGAATTAGAGGTCTCAATTGGCCATGCTTAAAAAAATAAAATAAAAACTTTTCTAAGGCCCTGTTCGATAGCTAGACTGTGATACGACAATATGCAGTGCAGGGAGTGCTAGGCAATATAAAAAAAGCCAGAGCTGCTCACCCAGACAAATAAGAATGACCCTAGTAGCTTTAAATCCCCTCAATTAAAGAGGGTCCCTCATGCTGCAGCCATGCACTGCTTAACACATCACTTGAGTCAAGAAAACATGTACGTGGCTGTAGATGTTGTTGGTAAAACACGTGTGTACATGACTGCATGAGCCAAATTAAGACCCTAGTTATTGGTTGACTTTTTTTTCCTTCTAAGGTTTTTAGAACTGCTCTTCATTTTCAAGGCTGCTATCTTCTATTCAGGGCATTTTCTTTCTCAAATCTAAAATGTGTTTCATTTTCTCAAAGGTTTTCCTTTTTGTTTTTAATTTTTTTTTCGTTTTGTGTCCATCACCTTTTGACCTTTGGTATGGTACCACATATGAATGTTGACAAGGGAAGCTACGTAGTCAAATGAGTTAAAACGGATATTGTGGAGTTTGTTTATTTGTGACTCTTTACACTCAGGATAACCGGAATGAATATTCCGGCACCAATCATCAGCAACAAAAACTGGCTGCGGCTGCATTTTGTGACTGAGAGCAACCACCGGCACAAAGGCTTCAGGGCTCAGTATCAAGGTAAGACAGGATTACTTCATTTGCACATTGTAATAGTGGGACCCCTACTCGAATGAAAAGGGATCCTCGTAAGATAAACATACTGCAATTACAACACTGTTTTTGATCTTTGTTAACTGAATATTAAACAGTTTGATTAATAACCCCTCTGTAGAGGCCATTAGGTCTTTTCTGCTTCAAACCACTGACTTCAAAGGGCCTTTTTAATCAAAAAGTGTAAGATAGATAATGCATATACTTTCCTCTTATAAAAACTCCGCTCCGTCAGCTCAATAATCCATTACCCTGACATTGTACTATGGCGTGACTATGAAGTCACAGTATGTGCTGCATATACACAATACCCCACAGGCTTATTGCCTGGTCCCAAGCCAGAAATGAAACCTGCAACTTCACCATAAACAGCTCAATAGAAACATTCACTAACACGCATGTGTGGCAGCTCTTTGTAAATAAAGACACAAAGTCAATTGCATGACAAATCCCATTTCTCCTCTAATGCCATGTATCATTGTGCCGTGTTTAAGCAAAGACACAGTATGCCTTTTGAGCAGCGTGTTTTTTAACCTGGCGTGCTGTTCAGACGAGAGGCATCGTCTCAATGCTTTCAAATTCAAACCTTGTTTTGTGTGATACATCATTCATTGCTTTTGGCTGTTGTGTTGACGCTTCCAAATGATGACCACTCGCATCAACTCCCTTTTGTGTGCTGTTGGTTTTAATTAGATTCTCACCAGTTCACTGTCTGTTATGTCTTTGTAAAATGAACAAAATGAGAAGCTAATTTAGATTTGATGGGATTGACTGGACAACCCTTAGGAATCCATCAGAGCTGTTTCACGCATTTATTTTGAAAAGGGATGCGCTCCACATCAGCAGCAATTACATTTGTCATGTTCTTCAGAGGGCCAAGTCTTATCCAGAGAATGAAACACTTCAACTGTATCATCTCACATTGAATTCTGTAACTTCTTTTACCTGATTAACTCTTTCTATTGCTCTCAACCAGTGAAAAGCTCTGGAGAGCTTAAATCCAGAGGGGTAAAATTATTACCAGGAAAGGACAACACTAACAAACTGTCTTTGAGTAAGTCTTTTTATTTTTCTTATGCAACTGTTTTCATTGTTTGTTTATGTAGTGTTTGAGTTCTGAGTCTTTGTTTCCTTTTTGTCTCCTTTTTTTGCTGCATCATTTGCTGAAGGAATTAAGCTACAGTACCAGATTTAGCAGAAGAGCAGTCCCTCTTTTTCTTTTTGATGACCTATTTACCTTGTTGTCCCCTGCCCATCTTGTTGACACTCGGCTAGATCCTGCCTAGTCGTCATATTTCAGCAGAATGCAACATTTGATCAGTTACTGTCAGCCAGAAACCCTCATGTGTCATTCTGTCCTTTTAGCAGCACATGAGATCGACTAATGTTCATGCACTTTGTGATCTACACACGCGCACAGCAGTAGACAAGGTCGAGTGACCACTTCCTTGTCAGATGATTTGTGTACACTTCAGACCAAAATGAATGCATTGTAATTGCTTGCGGAGCTTTGTCATTAACATAAATCTGCAACGCAATTCCCTCTAACTCCACAGTGTGCTAAACACTTCAATGATAACGGGTTGTAATCTTTATTGCCTTATGTCATTGATTTGGCATTGCATGGAGACATGAATAATGCAGAAAGCTATAATCTTTTCTACAAGGCAACACTGTATATCATTTAAAAGCGTGCCTCATATAACGTGTGGATTCGTTACATATAATTAAACTCTTAACTGTATTATTACCAGAAATGATTAACTTCAAAGGTGATGAACACCCTTAAATGAAGCCAAAGAAACGCATGCAAAAACAGAAAAATGGAAAGGTCTTTGTGAAGGGGTAATGATGTCTCGTTGCCAATATTTCAACAAACCTTAATGGAGATGATACTAAGTATCATGAATTTCATTTGCAGCATGTGCGTCTTTGACTAATGATTGTTAAGTCGTATTTCCTCCTTATATTTGCTCCGTAGTAAAGGACTTGCTCTATATGAAAGCCTTTATCTGGTGGGCTTAAACTATTATTATGTATAGTCTCTCTGAGTGATTATTGTATATTGGATAGTTGAAGGTTATTTAATCCTCTTAGTCCCTGTTGGGCCCAGATATATTTCCCTCTACTTAGTCTAGCTCAGGTAAGAGAATTGCATTTACCCTTGGCAGTCACTCCATATTGCAAAAGGTGTGTGTGTGTGTGTGTGTGTGTGTGTGTGTGTGTGTGTGCGCGTACACACGCTCATCGCTGCCAAATGACTGGCAGTTTATCAGACATTGAGACATTAGTCCCACAATATTGTCAAGTAATCTAGAGCTTAAATCCCGAGTTTAGATATCTATTGTTACAGACTTTCTCCACCTTCCTACAGTACGCTTGTATTATATGTGTAATTAAATTGGCAAAAATGCACAATAAACACAGAACAGCAAGCATTGGAATTGTATTTCTATCTAGTGTGATGCAATTGTTGTTGTGAATACTTTTGCCCAAAATCATGACTCATTAATGAATATCAGATACAGTCACATGCACTATTGCCAAGAGTATAAAATTCTATTTTTGGTGGTGACTGTGTGCGACCTAAAACTCAACAACAGCTATATTCCAAAGGGAACTTTGCATAACTGAATGAATGTGCATGAAGGGGAAACGGGTCTGCCGTTAGTGTGTTGTTGAGAGTGAGCGACAGGGAAGGGATAAGCAAATAAATGAAATACTCTCAATGATATACGAGATATGACTTTAATGCAATTTTCTCGTTGAATTTGTGGTAGGCTGCCATGAATGCATCTATGTACGGGAAACCCTCACATGATTCCCGGAACCAAATTCTGTTGCCAAACATAAACACGGAACATTCAAACAGACGGTTACGTGCTGTTTAAGTGCTTTTCTCTGCAGTGTTTTTTTTAAATGAAAGTACGGAGCTTTGCAAATGAAAGTATCTCCCTCAAAGAGCTCTTGGTTCTTCTCTTTCTCTCTCAGTGAATGAAGGAGGAATCAAACAGGTGTCTAATTACTGTCCTGACCCGGGGGAGCCGGAGAATGGGAAACGGACCGGCTCCAACTTCAGGTCAGTCGGTGCTGAAGCGTTGGTGCTCAAAGGTCAAGTCAGTGTTGATCCAGTTGGACAATAGGATTTAGCCACAGTTGTGTCTACTCACCGCTCCCTGCAGGCCCGAGTGAATGTTTCCTTGTAGGAAAAGGCAGAAATATATATGTTCTGTTTCTTAAGACTACGCCTCCCTTGAGTCTATTAACTTGCAATGTAATTCATCTTCAAGCCTTCATATAATAACATAATTGGGGTGTTCATTGGTTTAGGTGCAGAAGACTTTATTAAAGGATGTCACAGTTTATCATTTGAAATGGGACATGGAGAATTTAATTGATTATGTTGTCATGTGTCTACTGAATTTAATGTTGATTTACTCTGCAATGTAAACCAATTATGACATTACATTAAGAATTATTCCAGTACTTCAATCAGTCATTTTTCAAGAATTGGTTGCTTTTTCAGGCGTTAATAGTATTTATTATCTTCTCAGCATCGGAGCAACTGCTCAATTTACCTGTGATGAAGACCATGTGCTCCAGGGTTCCAAAACGATTACCTGCCAGCGCGTAGCAGAAGTATTTGCTGCTTGGAGCGACCACAGGCCCGTCTGCAAGGGTGAGCGAGGCTCCTGAAGAGCTAATAAAACAGTTTGATTAAGGCAGTGCCCCTGGATATAGGCTCCATGCAGATAAAAGAAAGTTCATTTTTGTTAATTATGTATGAGAGCCCCTGCTGCATGCAGCACTCTACATTTCCATTCCAAAACACTTTTCTGTGTGTATGAATACCTGGAGCGCCTTTTTAGAATTTGATTAATGAAAGTGCACCTAATAGACCTTGTATCTACAATATATTACCTCTGTCACATTACAATGCAGGAGTTATTACTCTGTCTACAGATATGTATTGTGTTTAATATACTGTATTTATTTTCTGTCTTCATGTGTATATTATTGCAGTAAAAACCTGTGGGTCAAATCTACAAGGACCCTCCGGGACTTTTACATCCCCTAACTTCCCCATCCAGTATGAGAGTAACTCCCAGTGTGTGTGGATCATCGCAGCCAGCGATTCAAACAAGGTAAAAAACAATAAATTCTGGGTTCTTCTTTGAGTTTGTATTCTTCTTGCTCTTCTCCAAAGTCAAATGAAAACCCACTGCTACTGCTGTATTGTGATTGGCTTTACTTTTTTTCCCCTCCCACAGTCAGTCAGTTTGTTCAACAGCGTACAGCCCAACTCGTGCATTGTATTGTACTTGTTTACTGCATAAATAAATCAGTTACCTTTTTAAGAGAGGAATGCCAGACAGGGTATGGACCGTCAGTCCTATCGAAGGTGGTCAAGATAATAATCTGACATGAGAGAAAAAGATTAACTGCAATACTGTTAGGATCACTTTGCTACCAATTGTGAAATGTAGTTTGGGGTATTCTCTTTGGTATGGTTGTGTATATATACATAAAGATGAAATAATGCCTTTCATTTTCTCATTCACTTGATGAAATCCCAGGTGTAACTTATGATAGTATTCCGTATCAGTAATATGGTCTAATAATAAATAATAGGTTTCGCAACCGGACAATTAAGGTGGACGTCATGAGCGATGTGAATGAATGTGAATCCGAGATCTTGCAAGGAGACCCAATGCTGTTTGCATGCACGTGTGGGGACTATTTTTTCTCTAGTCTACTGAAATGAGATACACAACGTTTGGTGGGTAATTACTATTTTGTGCTGAAAGGCAGCTATTTACTTACTATTTTTAATTTACTTACTATTTATATAATTGCTGGTACCCGTATTATAAAAGCTGCGCATCGGGCCTAACACCCCGAACTGTTACATTATTAGACGATAAAGTACAGCCTCTCGTACCTTATTGCTTTATATATATATATTATTTTTTCTTCCTTCTCATAAACAAGTGTAGGAGTCCTATGTTAGTCGTTAGGAAACACAAATTGATTTTTTCCCCGTATTCCATCAATGGAGTGAAAACTCCCTCCTACCTGTGGTGGATGGTATTTGACCGGAGATAACCCCAATGGAATACGCATTTATGCAGGCATTTTTCTTTCCAAGGGCTTTCCAAGGTGGGAAAAGGTTATGTTGAATATGTATGCCTCTTCACTTTCAATTCGCTTTCACTGTCCCTCATTATTGTACAGAGTAGTGGGTTGCATTTCAGTTTGCATTAGACTTTGCTGTTGGTAGTTGAGCAATTTTCTTTTTGTCTTGGAGAACAAGAATGAGATCAGCTTTTCCCCAGTGGGAGGAGGTCAACGCTGTTTTCCTAATGGTCATTACTGCTCCATCACAGTCGATCAAATCTGGCTTGTTGGGTCCATTGAGATTTATACACAAGAGTGTCAACTATATGCTACCCAGCTAATGAACAATAACCAAACAACTCTCACTCACCAGAATTGGCAAGTGCCGTAGATTTGTGCCGCTTTTCACTCTCCCAGGCACACAAGCCATTGACTCGGCACTGAAACTTGGACCCTTAGTGTTATTATAGTAATTATGCTTACGCGTGCAACGCAATGAGGCTTTTATGCACAAATATTACTCAGGCATTGTCCTCCCAATGGCCTGCGAAAGGGAGGCAGCCATCATATGTTTGTCATCACGTCATCACAGCCACCTTTCTTTTGTCAATAATAAGTCTTTGTTGAGATAGTGTGGCTTTGTTGTGTTTTCTGTATTTCTGCAGAGGACTCTTTATACGTCATTATTATCAATGTAAGCAGCTGCTGCAGGTTTGATCAGGGAAGATGTCGTCTTTTATGTTAATATTGCTAAGGGGAAAAAAAACTTAAACAGTGGGGGCCAAAACATTCATCTCAGAGGCGGACAGGCAATTGCACATTTTTGGTTGATTTGTTTTTTAGCATTTCTCTTCTATCTTGCTTTGAAGAATGTTTGCGGTGTCCTTTTCTTTGGAGGCATTACATCGACTTTTCGTTAGGTAGGCTCGCCTCCGTCAGTTCAGCTGTCTCTGGAACACTGGAATTGAGGAGCCGTGTTATGAGCTTATATAAACACGTTAGGGGGTGGTGTTTGGTGACAAAAATATAAATGAATACCAACAAGAAGACTCTCAGAACAGCAATGTCAGTCGGTAGAGCTGTTTGTTGGAATCACTTAAGATGGCAGATGGTGGGGCTTTCAGACTAAAGGTTTCTATATTAAAAAGAATATCGATAACTAACAAATTGTTTAACTAGTCAACATATTTACATTATCTATTGGCACACAATATGGACATAAGACTGATGCGTCAATCGTCTGTTTTAAACACTATAAAGGCTTTAATGCACGCTAACGCCTTTTGCATCTCATTCCAGGTTATTCAGATCAACTTCGAAGAGTTCGACCTAGAAATTGGGTATGATTCGCTTACGATTGGAGATGGAGGGGAAGTCGGGGATTCTAAAACAATAATACAAGTGTAAGTACCCCATGAAATACTACTTTGTATGTATTTTGTACCGTAGTATTGCTCATGCTGTTATACATATTCTGCATTGCTGGCTGCTTTTGTTTAGATAATATTGCAAAACTATAATATGCAGAAAACCCTCAGAGTAAATATGACAGCACCATTTCGGTGATGGTTTGCTTTGTTGAACCCAACTTTTTCTGACCTACAATGACAAAAAAACAAAACTGAGAGCATGTTTAATACATCTTACTTCTTTTTGTTGTATTGTGTGACGAGATTAAAGTCTGTTCTAAAACCCCAGTGACTTCTTTTTGGTGTCCCTGTCTGCAGGCTGACTGGGAGCTTTGTTCCAGACCTGATTGTCAGCATGTCTCATCAGATGTGGCTTCATCTCCAGTCTGATGAGAGTGTGGGCTCGATCGGCTTCAAGATCAACTATAAAGGTCCACAGACTTAAGTGCTGATATCATTTCCAGGCCTCTTTCAGTAAAGCAACAAGTCAAGTTGTCCTTCTTTCCATCCGTCGGCCAGTCTCCCGATTGCCCTTTCTAACGCTTTCTAAAGAAGCTTTCTTAACCGGGCTGTGAGACTGGTCCTATGGACCTTTTATAGATACATGTTCGAAGAAAAAAAAAAAAAGTATCTCAAAGTACTTCGCTTGACTTAATCCTCTACTTTTCCCCATTTTCTCCCTTTTCATTCTTCGTTCCTGCTCTCCAACTCTCACCCACAGAAATTGACAAAGAGAGTTGTGGTGACCCTGGTACTCCTCTGTATGGTTACCAAGAGGGCAGTGGCTTTCTAAATGGAAATGTTCTGCGCTTTGAATGCCAGTTCGGATTCGAGCTCATCGGCGAGAGGATGATAACCTGCCAGAACAACAATCAGTGGTCGGCTAATATCCCAATCTGCATATGTGAGTGCATCGTTTTTCTATGACAGCAAATTAAGAAATTACTTAAGCACTTGGAAAGTTCATAATGACACTAAGCTATTAGAGGATTAATTACGTTGTTAAATAACCATGCTCTGTGTGCGTGTGTGTGTGTATAAACAGCCACATGTATAATGGGGAATGGGAAATTTCTAGGGTTGACTTGATATTTAAAAGGGAAAGAAACGGGGTACACACTGTTATGCCATACAAATGCAAAGGAAAAGGGAAACATTTTGTACATCCTTTTCAAAGAAAATCTAAACCCTTCCTGTGAGTGTAGCTTCCTCTAACCCAAGTCCACAACAAAAATCTGGTCTCTAGTTCCATTGGGACAACGTGCATTATTTATTTGCGCTTATTATGGCTGAATGTCTTTGTACACAAACTGTTCCATTTCCCTTACAGTTTTATTTTTCCCCAACTGCTCAGCACCCATGGGAGCGATGCTGTCTCCTGATTGCTGAGCTAGTTGTATAGGACGGTCATTGTTCTATACTGGTGTTTGTGCTCCGCCCTGTCGTGGCGCAGTGGAAATTGGCATGGGACCAGTGAGAGTTGCAGTCAAACAAATGGCTGTGCTGGGATATGAAAGTTCCACAAGCATTGCTAATATATTTCATCCCATTTATCACACAGTCCCTTGTTTCTCCAACTTCACCGCTCCCATGGGGACAGTGTTGTCTCCTGACTACCCGGAGGGCTACGGAAACAACCTTAACTGCGTGTGGCTCATTATCTCCGAGCCTGGCTCCAGAATCCACTTGGCCTTCAATGACTTTGACCTGGAGCCCCCCTACGACTTCCTGGCCATCAAAGACGGGGATCAGTCAGGAGCCACAGTACTAGGACGCTTCTCCGGGGCTGAAGTTCCTTCCCACCTGACGTCCAACAGCAATGTGTTGCAGCTGGAGTTTCAGGCTGATCACTCCATGTCTGGACGAGGGTTCAACATCACTTATAGCAGTAAGGGAATGTGTGATTAGTATAGTTGAAGTAATCGTAAAGCATTATTTTAACCAATAATTGCATCTACTAGCTTCCTGTTGTTATGGTTGGGAGTGAGTGGAAATGTCTCTGCCAATGGCCGACTGAGCCTTTCCATTCTGTTGCTTTTGAAAAATGTGATAACAGCTAAGCAAAGAAACAAAATGAAATTGGGTTTATTTGCATGTTTTCCCTGCAAATAAACCTGCAAAGGATACCCTGCTCCTTTTGTATTTTTCAAATGAATGCCTCTGCTGTAAGGAGAAATGGTACAACATTGCTCCCCGAGAGAAGTGAGTGCCTTTTTATGAAAAAATAAACGAAGAGTTCCTAACTCTTCTGCCTCATTGCCTAATACAACACCATCGTAATTCTGTTTCTCCTGGAAACGGCCCGACAAGCTCTTTAGACCGAGGCTATTGTCACCCTCAGGTGTACAGAGCAGACCTCCTACCGACAGCTACATCCATTTGCGTTATCTACTGACACATCAAAGACCCCATTTCTCATTCACACAAGAGCATTTGTCACCGGATCATGTTCTTTCTTCTCATTACAAGCTTTCGGGCGTAATGAGTGCCCTGACCCTGGCATACCGCTGAATGCCAGGCGCTTTGGGGACAGTTTCCAACTGGGTAGCTCCATCTCAGTGGTCTGCGAGGAGGGTTTCATCAAGACGCAGGGGGCTGACACCATCACATGCCAACTGGAGGAAGGCAAAGGGATGTGGAGCGGACTCATTCCCAAATGTGAAGGTACTGAAATGGAATGACGGATAATTGTGTGGGTAGTGGACAGATGTGTTAACTACTGAGTGGGAAGAAGGAAGTGAGTGAGCGGCTTATGTGGAACAGGCAGCTATATCCGTTTGTGACGCAGCCTTTATTTTTTTTCCCGCTTTTTTCATGTGTGTACAAAAGGATCACTGAGTCATAACAACTGGACAATTTCTCTTTTCTCTAATTATGTATTTAGTTCAAATCCTTTTCCCTCCCTCTATTCTGCCATCGCTCTCCTCCTCCAGCTCCTTGTGGGGGCCACTACTCGGGGCCTTCTGGTGTCATCCTCTCCCCGGGCTGGCCAGGCTACTACAAAGACTCCCTGAGTTGTGAGTGGGTCGTTGAGGCCGAGCCGGGAAGCTCCATAAAGATCAGCTTTGACAGGTTTGTATGACAGTCATCCATGAAAAAATGCATGTAAAACGATGCATACATAACACGGTGGGTAGTATCCATTTATGCAGTAGTGTGCATGTGCATAGACACAGAAGATATACAAAATCACAAGAGGTGGAACAGTCCCGGACCTACTTTTCAAATATATTGAAAGCCTTGTGTAATTCCTTATTTTGCTCAGTGGCTCACCCTCACGCCCTTAGAGAGCTGCAGTGAAAAGGTCTGTTAGATCTTTATTTCCCACCATTAAGCAGCGAAACAATAACACGTTCATAGTTTATAATCAGAGTATTCTCAGAGCTGACACTCCTTTGTAGAGAAACAAAGAGCTACTTCTCCTATTTTTTTTTTCTTGGCTCCTTTCTACTTTTAAACAAGCAAGCATTTTGAAAAGTCCTAGTTTTTGCAAGCTGTCTTTTTTTAAGCTGCATTTGAAAACGCAAATGATAGGTGTGACTTTTCTCCTACTGAAATTATTTGATATGATTATTTTCAGAATTTTATTTTGATAAAGGAACTGCATTGGCCCTTATTCTATGATGTAGATACTTTAAAGATTTTCCCCGTGGACAAAACTGGCTAAGAAGCTTCAAACAAAACCAATCACTTAAAGCAGAAGTAATGTTTTGATTAAAACCGATTGTGTGCTTTGCATCCCCCTCTCTCTGCCCTCTTTATTTTAAAGGTTTCAAACTGAGCTCAGCTATGACTTCCTGGAAGTACACGACGGCCCCAACCTGCTCTCTCCTCTGATTGGCTCGTTTAATGGAACCCAGGTCCCTCAGTTCCTGTTTAGTAGCAGCAATTTTCTGTATCTGCTCTTCACCACCGATAACAGTCGATCAAACAGTGGATTCAAGATATTATTTGAAGGTGAGTGTATGTTACTATTGATGTGAGCACTGTCGTGCAGTTATGAATGCAAATCATTCACATTTTTGTTCTTTTCATATTATTCTATAGCATTTCATTGCTTTTAAATGAGATATTTCAACCATAGGATGAATTGGTCTCTCTTTTGTCAAAACACTTGATAAAGTTTCTTATCTTTTATCACCACCAATGTTAATGGGCCCCGTTTTCACTGACCTGTTGTTGCAGGGTAATGACTTGGCTACTGTGAAAAGGGTCTATTGTTAACGGTACTTCAGTTACTTTAGGTTGAGCATTAGGTCAATAAACCCTATTGTTTCCAAGGTATTTTGTGTGGGAGGTTTAGGGTAGTAGTAGAAGTAGTTCTCAAATAATCAAAGCCAAACTTCAGGATTAAGTAAAGAATGCACATCTTAACCATGTAGCTTGATAAATAATACTGTGCCGATTACTGTAAATGTCATTAATGGCTGAAACTACAAATGGTCAATTTTTTTCTCTACGTCTCCTCCAAATGAAATAGCAAAATACTTTGGACACAGTGTGATCTATTTTCATGATTATTTGCACTAGAGCCATTATTTCATAAGGGTTTCTTATCATGTCTGTATTATTGAATAAAGGCAGAGCACAAGTGCCTTTGTCTTTATGTTTCACTCTGAAGTGTATTTTTCTTTTTTTGATGAGGCTATTGAAAAGCAATAACAGCAAGATCATATTAGCTTCTTCCATGGCAATTTAGTGCACATCTTAAGGCTGAAATGCTTTGGGGAAACCCAGCCTTGTTCATTTGTAAAATGGGTCTTGCAAAGTAAGGCTGTGAATTAGTGACTCAACTTAGACACTGGAACATACAGTAGATACCTATTGTATTAGTACAGTAAGTAATGAATAACCACAGAACTTAAAACATGTTCAAGTCATATTTACGCTGTTATAATCAATATATTTTATCTCTAATTCAAATCATTTTTATTTTTGCTATTTCTCCCTCCAAAGTCCTGCACCATGGAGGCAAGAACCGTCAATGGTCAATGAATGCAATATCTGAGGCAACATTTGTGTTTTTCAGGGCTCTCCTTGAGAGCCAGATCACAATCAATATATTACTCAATACCAGTTTTCTATTAGCTGTACAAAGAAGAGCCCTGTTATCACACATGAGTTATCATTTGGCATGGGCTGTTATCTGTGTTAATACTATTCATGCCTGTAAGCGATTGCTTGCAAACCACATAATATGACTCAGTTACACCGTTAACTGGGTCATTTCTAGTTGATAATACTGTTCCACGTTGTCAAAAGTAAAACCTAGTTGACCTGCAGTAGCACTAAACCTCTACTAATGAATCAGTAATAATTGCAAAAGGCACTGGACCTTTTCAGAGGATCTGCCGCTGTTTGATTCTGTTGTTGATGCAATTTACATACATTTTAAATTGGCGAAAATTTAAAAAGGGGTCTCACAGCCACTGATGCCAGACATCTCACAATGAACCTCCTGCAACACAGGAGATTGGATAGAACCAGGACAAAAGGCGTTAACTAGCCCACATCTTTGTTTGAATCTGTTCTGGTTTAGCAGTCTTTAACTTGTGTATGTATGTGTGTGTATATATATATATATATATATATATATATATATATAAAAATATATATCTCTAAAGATTATACATTTCCAAAAATATCTTACTGGCTTACTTTTGCCACTCAATGCCTAAAATCTGCATAATTTAGTGCATCAAAAATAGCCATACTCTGTTGTTGTTGTTGTTGCTAATGCCAGAGGAACAAACAGGGAACCGCCTTGGCTACGATCTAAAATATTAAACTTTTAGAGAGTCCCCTTTGAGCGTCATCTCATATTCTCCATTTTTGGGACAGTCTGAGCGAGCATTCATTTTGAAATTTAAAAATCAAAGTAAACCGCCTAATTTGGAAACGTTGCTTTCTTTATTATTTATCCAACCCGAGCCCTATCATTTTGTGATGATTGTAATAACATCAAAGATTCTATTTGCACCTTTTTCAAGGGGGTCTGGAAAGTCTGCTAAAATAGAATTGCTGTGACATTTTTCATGAATGCTGTATGACTTCGATATAATTTAATTGCATATGCGAGAACAGACCTGTTGAACTGTGTGGTTGTGTCACTGAACAATGTTTCTTGGTATTTATCCTCGCCAGTCACTCACAGTTGAGGACCACAATCCCAGCACAAACTAGACGCTACATAAAGTTTATGAACAAAGAACTATAAAAATGTAATAAAAGAAATGCAACAGATTTTGAATTATATTCAGAAACCGGTTTGTTTTTCTTCTATTTCTCTAGTGGTCACGTTGGACACGTACTCCTGCATGGATCCCGGTATTCCAGTGAATGGCTTGCGGTTAAGCCATGTCTTGTCCATCGGCTCCACGGTGTCCTTCCAGTGTGACCCGGGATACAGGCTGAGCCACGACGAGCCGCTGGTTTGTGAGAAGAACCACTTCTGGAGCCACCCGCTGCCCACTTGTGATGGTACGCATACAAAATGTTAAAAACAAAAGAGCTGCAGTGTAGTGCACTCCAGCTCAGACTCCTGTCTCATCCCAAACATTCTAACATGTAAATCAACAATCATTGAGGGGACATTAATAATTGACCACAAGCACGGATTTGTATTTTGTACTGCTTTCCATCAGCTCGTTAGGATGTTTGCATTATTTGAGAATTTTGAGATGTGTAAAACATCTATTTGCACAGGATTAACTGTATAGTCTAGAGTCTTTTGCCACCTGGGATGATGCCATTAGTAATTGCTAAAAGGTTTTCGAAAAAAGGTAACTGGTATCCCACCATGGATATATTTTATTCTCAAACCTCTAAACGAAACGGAATAAAATACACAACCCAACTACACACAAACATAAGGGACCATGGGTGGCCTACAGCAGGTCTGACTAAGGAAACAAGCTTCTCAAAGTGCTTTTTACTTAACAAATGGACCCAGTCCTTACTTGGGGTGTGATGCGTCATGTGATACTGAAGACAGATTGTCTTTAACTTCAAAGCTTGAAGTTCAGCATGTCCTGGTAGTGGTGATCTCTCACATAATCTCCCTCTCCCAGCTGTGTTTGTACTGTTTTGCTAATTGTGGGGTTTAGAAGCGCACTGAAGGACAATTGTGCCGATTATTGTTGTAGTGCAAAAACCGTAAATGTTGTCTGGAAGTCACGGATCACTCGGCAGGGAGAATATAACAAATAAAAGAACATGGGCAGGGTTTGGGGCACCATACCGTGCGTATGATATGAGGATGTTTTATGCAGCTTCAGCCCGACAGTGTGTGCACTTCATAGCGTGCAGCATTTTCTCGCCTAGGTGTTGGCCGCGCTGGTGCCAAATGCCTTGGCTCTTTGCCTGCGCTTCCTCCAAAGTAGATCGTTTTCCCGAGCCTGCTCATCCACTTTTAATGACGTTATGTAATGTTGGCTCATTAATAAAATATTTCATGTAATTTTGTTGGTGGGTGAGGATTCAGGCCTTGATGTGGTGTGCTTGGTTGAG
Organism: Gasterosteus aculeatus; assembly: GCF_964276395.1. Taxonomy (NCBI): domain Eukaryota; kingdom Metazoa; phylum Chordata; class Actinopteri; order Perciformes; family Gasterosteidae; genus Gasterosteus; species Gasterosteus aculeatus. The sequence goes on along the minus strand of NC_135707.1, from coordinate 14,257,947 downwards.
GGCCCAAGGGTGGAAGGAGAGAGGATAAGAGGGGGGGGGGGTGTGCAGCTGTGGAGCCTGAGGCGTCTCTGTGATCCTCCATAAACAATCTGACATTCATTACTTGATATATGTACATGCACAAGAGTTCCACTTTTTTGTCAATATTTGTCAACAATTGCTGTTATGAAGAAGGCGTCTGGATATTTCAGAACACCACTTTCGCCATTTAAGCCAAAGAACACACTAACACACATACTTTAAAACAAAAAGAAACAAAGATTGTAATGTAATTTAACGCTATTAAAAATCCTTTATGTGATTGGACTTTTTAGCTGAAACACAATGATGGCACAACAAAACAGTTGCAGGTTTGAACGACATCTGATTGGACCATTTAACCTTCAATCGGCTCTAGCGTTAACCTCTCGGTCCTCGGCAGCCATCGAGGGGACAGCTTTATCTCATTAACTTCCTTTGATGAGATAAGGAGCTTTCTGTCAGTAAAATCAATAGTCAACATCCACGAGAGTCATAATACTGCGGCGGCAATGAAGTTGCTGCTGGAGACGACAATCACTGTAACGGCTCTACGTGGTTGGATGCCGATGGATCCTCCCACAGAACTGAGCTGGACGCAGCACTGGGCCACAGCGGGGTGACTGGCGCGGAGTCGTACAGCGGCGTCGCTCTTCATTCAGAGGACGGCGGCTCCGCTAGTCCTTGCCCGTGTGTCTTTGGACAAGACACTTAAAGCCCAAATTGCTCCTGCAGGCTGTGACTGTGGAGTGTGAACGGGCAGTTAGAGTCCGTATGGGCAGGTAGCCGCTGTCATCAGTGAATGAATGTGAGCGAGTTGGTGAATGATGGCGTGCAGTGAGTGGTTGGAAGACTAGAAAAGCATCTATACATTACGGGTCTATTTGCCATCGTTGTCTACTTGTAAGAAATTCAAAATAACGCTTGACGCTCTCATCCGCTGAATATGCTTGTGTTGTTATAATTTAATGGATAATCATGTTTTCTGACAAGCTTTTCAGTTTAAAATGCCATAGTGGAGTGAAAAGTATGGATGAATAGTTGAATTAATGAATAATTTATGTCCTGGCACTGAGGCAGGTTTAAAGAGAAAAAAGAACAACAATATTATGTTGGCAGAGTTACAGGTAGTCATAAAAAATAGTAGTACTGGATGTGATATGACTCATGCATTATTCATTTAAATTGCTCATCTGTCTTCAATTGAAGGATTTATTGTTTCATTTAACTTTTTTTTTTTTCCTCCAGCGAGCGTTATCATTCATTATCTTCCCTTTCTATTCAGCGTCATGCGGTGGAGATATCAGGGGACCAGGAGGGATCATCCTATCACCTGGCTTTCCGGAGTTGTATCCAAACTCTCTGAACTGCACGTGGACTGTTGAAGTCAGCCATGGAAAAGGTAGGAAAACTGAACTTTTTGGAAATACATGCCATGCATGTACCTTCATGAATAATTTCCATTCTGCAGTTCAGTTGCAGCATGTTTATTTGTATTCAATAGTTTTCACAATGACCCAATTATAAAGCTATGAATTAAATTGACGCCCCCTCAACAGATTCCAAGAACATTGCATGGATTTATTATTATAAAGTGAGAAGTAATTCAAGCGAACATTATTTAAATGTCCTGACGTTCTTTTCTTTTGGTAAGTATCCAGAATATGTGTAGGGATAATGTTACACTCATGTTTTGAATTTTTCAACGCATTACATATATTTGAGCCAATAATGTACAGTACATGTCTTACACATTCTGTACGAGCATTTAACATGTTTTTTCCTCTTTTCTCTCTTATCTATAATTTGACAAACCGCTCAGTTTTATTCTCATGCCATTCACAATTTAATTGGTTCAATTCCATTATCACAGCTCCCTCAGTTATGTGATCAGTAACCTGTTCTCCAAGACTTTCTTATTCATTGTCATTTGATCTGAGTTCAGCAGCACTTAGCCGTATTCTCCCTGCACATACAGAAAGGCCATTTGAAATACAGTCTATATATATATATATTTTCCAATCTTTTTACTCCCTATATCTTTCAATAGTCAAAATCCAGACGAAGACATATCAGCAGTCCCTCCTCTCAGAGTTGTTTGCCACAACAAAAGCGAATTTAAGTAGTGTTCTTGTCAATTATTGTTGCCATTCAAGAAGGGTTTAATATAATTACTGTACACACCTGATTATAAATGTGTGTGTACAGTAGGAATGCAATACCAAAGGGCATCAATCAATCCTCCCCAAAACATTTTCACCAAGAAATCCAGGCTTACTTTAACTGCACTGTATTGCTTCTTCTTTTCTTGTCTTATACATTTCTAAAGATCATAACAATAACCTTTCAAATGTTCTCCAATTAACAGCCTCATCCTTTTCAATATCTGCATTAAGCTTGAGTGCATCCACAACCGATAACAGCCACCCAAAATGATAAAAATTGCCTAATTGACTAAATCTAATTAAATTCGCTAGATGTTCTCATACGGTTTAAGTTATTCAAAATGCCAAATTAACTTAGAAAGGGGCAATTGGCAATACATCCATCCATCCATCCATCCATTGTCATACCGCTTATCCTGCACACAGGGTCGCGGGGGGGTTGGAGTCCATCCCAGCCAACTTCGGGCGATAGACAGGGTACATCCTGGATTGGTCGCCAGCCAATCGCAGGGCTACACAGAGACATACAACCATTCACACTCACATTCACACATCTACGGGCAATTTAAAGTCCCCAATTAACCTGATCCCCAGAGCATGTCTTTGGACTGTGGGAGGAAGCCGGAGAACCCGGAGAGAACCCACGCAGACACGGGGAGAACATACAGACTTCACACAGAAAGGCCACTGGGCGGAGTCGAACCCAGGACCTTCTTGCTGTGAGGCAACAGTGCTAACCACCACGCCACCGTGCCGCCCCAATTGGCAATCAAACCTAATAAATCAAACTGATAAAAACAACTGCACATTTGGGAAGCTAAATATTAGACATCTAGACAACTTCACCTAAAACCCTAAAGCATGATAAACAAATTAGATTCATTACATACGGTAAGTGATGACAATAAGCTATTGCACATTTTTAACTGATTAAACTGAGGCAGGGTTTCAATTCGCCAAGCATCACAATTTGAGCTCAAAGTTCCCAGAAACACACTTGTTTCCATCATTTTTAACATGAAAAAGGGATCACTTGGATGACTCTTGGGAAATTGATCATTTTGCTTGGCTCACAGTACTATAATTACTGTTTTGCTGTGCACAATCAATCATTGCATTTTGTTATTTATTTTATGGCCATTTGGAACTTTCTTTATCAAGTGAGCCAAAAACTGGAGGACATTAGAGAGTCCTTTTCCAACTGATTCAACAGATGGCATTAAAATGGAAAAGCAGCCAACTGGCCATCATGGATGGAATGAAGATGCGTTTTGGTCTGAGTTAGTGTGAAAATACAAGCGGGTGTTCAGACCTAGATCTGGTTTTCCAACCAAAATGTTAAATATTAGTGTGCTGATATAACATTGGGAATCATGTTGAACACAATTTCAGAATCTTTGCTGCTGTAGAAGTTTTTTTGTCTTTGATTAGGTTTTCTCATCTAATGGGATGCTCTATAATTGGTCAGCTAGGCCAGTCAGATAGTAAAACTGACTAAGGCTCATGAACTGGAAGAAAGGACGTGCTTGGTTTTAATTTGTGAAAATAACTTTCATTAACTTTGCTATTCACTTTGCATTTTAAAATTTGAATTTAAACTCCCTCAGGTGTCACGTTTTCCTTTTTTCCTCTATTCATTTTAGTATTTAGTGGTAGGATTCATTTCCGTATGCTCATGGTGCTGCTGTAAGCAATAAAGCATTCATTTAATAAATAAAAAATGCATACTGCAGATGGATATTTCAACAAGCTGAACCCACATTTATACAAATGATTTTGATTCATGACAATGACATTTGAAATTATACATCCGATGCTGTCCCCTACATTGTGAACAGCAAATCAATGTCCTAACATTATGGGTCAGTATGGACATGAAAACATATAATATATGCTTTACATATTCTATTCAAATCCTTTTTTATAGCTGACATTAGAAATTCTTTGTGGTTTCCTGAACGCTGGGCTGTCTTATTTTCTCCTCTAGGTGTCCAATTCACGTTTTACTCCTTCCACCTGGAGGATCACCATGACTACCTTCTAATAACAGAAAACGGAAGCTTTGCCCAGCCACTGGCTCGACTCACCGGGTCAGAGAGGCCCTCGCCAGTTAACGCCGGCCTATATGGGAACTTCAAGGCTCAGCTACGCTTCATTTCTGACTTCTCTATATCGCTGCAGGGATTCAACATCTCCTTCTCGGGTATGACGGCAAAAGGGCGGCATAAGGGCGGAGGGTGGGGGGGTGGTATTAGTATGTGTGTAGAAGACATGGGTGGGTCAAGCTTTAAAAGAGGAAAAAAGATGAATGGGGTGGAGAGGATGCTGAAAATATGGTGGGTGAGATGTGAGGTAGAAGGCATGAGTGACAGACGGCTCGTTCAATTGTGAGATCGAAAGTGCTAAGCTTCTCTAAAGCGTGCAAGAAGTAACATTTGGGGAGTTATTCTTTTGGTCAGAATAGGAGCGAGCTTAAGGTGGAGCGAGCCACAGGCTACGCCAGGTGGAGGCCGTCTGACCGTGATGAGAATGATCATCAAAGCATAACGTGTTGGGCGGCATCCACGGGGCTGAGGGAACGTGGTGGTAGGGGGATGTGCGGAAATAATGGGCCTCCCATGCGGAGACCAAGACATGGAGAAATCAAGAGGGAGGTGGAGGTGGGAGGCTTAGGGAGGTGGATAGTGGAAGAGAAAAGAGATGAGACAGATGGTGATCGTGAGTGAGCAGGGTTGATCGGAGGGAGGGAGAGGAAAAGATTGTGTGAGAGAGAGAGAGAGCGATGGTAGAGTACAGAAAGAAAAGAGAGGGTGGGTCCGCTTCATGAGCACGCTGGCTAAATGTTTGCCTGCTGTTTGCTGAAGTGAAGCATAATTTATGCAGTCATGAATATTCATGACCTTTAATTTGTAAGTGTGTGTGTGTGCATGCTCTGCAATTAGCATCTATAGATTTCTTGATTAAAATGTATTTCTTGACCTTAGATTAAAAATGTGCCGATGCTGTCGGGCCTCTTCCTAAGGTGCTTTGCTGTTTTGAAATCGATAGTTTTACTTTGCATACTGCAAAGTCTCGTGCGTGAGAGGAATGCTTGATGTTCTCGTACGACTTGAGTAGCTCAAACGATAAGGCCAGTGACCGCCCGTGTATAATAATAATCCATGCATGGCGGCCTGGTTTGCGGTGAACAGATCCTTCATCCAGTTATCCAGGGTTCAAGCTCTTGGTGTGCATCCCAACCGGCGGAGGTGTCCTTGAGCAAGGCCCTCAGTTCCAGTGAGCTCAGATACTGCCCGCTTTGGATGACGATGCATCCAGAGTTTCATTCACTTAAGCGAAGAGGAAAGACAATATATTTCCATGGGAATTATTTTCAATGACAAGTAAAATAAACAAATCACTCTAATGGAGTATTAGTTGTAAAAGTTAACGCGTTAATGTATTTTATTTTTTATTCCTCTCTGGTTTCCAGAGTACGATCTGGAACCCTGTCAGGACCCTGGGACTCCTCTGTTTGGCTGGCACACAGGCTCCCGGTTTGGCATCGGCGACTCCCTGTCGTTCTACTGCAATACAGGATACCGCCTGCAGGGGGCGAGGGCGGTAGTGTGCTTGGGAGGTGGCCGTCACATGTGGAGTGCCCCTCTGCCAAGGTGTGTGGGTACGTGGTCAACTGCTTTTATTACTTCTTTCCTGGTTGTTTGTTTATTTGTATTGTAGATTTGTTTACTGATGGCCAATGTCATGTTGTAAATGTATTTGACGGAGATGTGAGCTTCCTGAGAACTCTGTGGAATGGATTCAGTGAAGTAAACCACACGTTAAAGCTCAGACCTGTAATAAATACTGAGGCTATATGAACAATATTCAAGGCGTAATACAGCTGCACTGCATTTGCAATGTAAAGATAAAGCTCTCCTGACATTCAGGGTGACCGTTGTTTGCACGGTTTGCACCTTTAGCTGCAAGCTGCCGCTTCCCCCCCTCGCAACGTTAAAAGGCTGTAGGTGTGCTTCAAATTTAGCCCCTTTTTAAAAATCCTTTGATACCTTGTTTTCTGCTGAAGGGTGGTTCAAGGTCGGCTGCTTTAAGATCAACTGCTCCAAGGTCAACCGCTCCAAGGCCGAGTTAAGGCAGAGTTCAGTGACACTGTCCACTGTCCTGAATCTTTTATTTAAATAAAAAAAATAAAAAAAGGTATTGTCCAAGAGAAACTCAATTAAATTACTTTCACATTTAAATGCTGACTCTAGAGATATAGTTATTTCTTAGCGAGACACTTTATATTTTATACTAATTTAATCTAAGCATGGGACAATATGAACATTTTAGGATTATCTCAATTATCTGATCCAAGATAAATTCAGCTCACAATATTCTCCCGGTAATAATCAACATAAGCTTGAACGTGGCACTGAAAACATGAAATAATCCCATTTTATTATTAACAGCGCATAACTTCTATACCATGATAGTGAGTCAGGCTCATTACATGTTAATGGCCAACAAACTCAAGTATATGATTCTCTAAAAAGTTCTGTCAGGCCGAGCACACCCATAGGGGAGCTGCAGGAACACGATCGCTTTATTTATTAGCGTCGCCCGCTGTAACTCTCCAGCTCTCATCAGTAGTGACTTCTTTGAACTGGAAAGTCTTAACAATAAGAGCACGTTTAGCTTTCGTAAAATAAGTACGTTTATTGTCTGTTTGTTTCATTGCAGCCGAGTGTGGCTCAACGGTCTCCAACAACGAGGGAGTTATTTTGTCACCAAACTATCCGAAGAACTACGACAACAGCCACGAGTGTGTGTACACCATCCAGGTCCAAACAGGCAAAGGCATCAACATCAGCGCCAGCACCTTTCAGCTTGCACAGAGTGACATTCTGAAGGTTAGGACATAACGCAGTTGGTCGTCTTTGTTGACAGGAAATAGATCACTAAGAAATAAACGCAGGGCTTTGGTCGATTGCTTGGTTTAAATCAATTTATGTGATTGTTTATCTAATGTGTCATATCCTGGTTCCTGGGAAAACTGAAAAAAGGGTTTTGTGGGAAGCTCCTGGCCGAGTGCTGAATTGTTTTGGCTTGAAAGTCAAAGTGCAGGTGAGACAATAGTAGTAGTACTAGTAGCAGCAGCAGCAGTTTTCCTTTGGGAGGGAAGGGATACATTTCTTAGCACAAGGGCGTTTTAACCGTTTTGCTAAGCAAATTACAATATCGTCTCCACTTCACAGCGGGAATGTACTCTTTTTGGGATGCAGATGTCTTGTCTAATGCTCTAATTAACAGATTATTGTAGCACATTGCTAATGTTTCTAGTGTTGGAGTTGTTGAGACGGTAATCTTGTGTACTTAGTTGTTTTGTGAACATCTGTAATGTAAAAAGACGGAAAAACAAGACAGAGGGGGCGCGGCAGTATTTCAAAAGACTTCTTCAATGAATTGGTTCCATTAAGCACGTGGATCAAAAAAGATTTAGGAAGAAAGTCCAATTATATCAAACGAATGAAAAGGCCGGAAAAGCAATGCAAGAACCTTACTCTTCATTTAGGGAATACACTGCTTTGAAACATTTATTGGATTTATTATAATTGTGGATGTGTGACTTCAGTGTAACCTCCATTATCTTCATGTGTTCTGTCTGATCAGGTGTACGATGGTAAAGATGGTGCAGCGCTACTACTCGGCACATACACGGGCACGTCCATGCAGGGTCTGTCCCTTACCAGCACCTCCAACTATCTGTGGCTTGAGTTTTACTCTGACCAGGAGGCGACAGCAGCAGGGTTCCGGCTCCTGTACCACAGTGAGTCACATTTCATTTCCCTTGGGGACGCGGTACTAAAGCTTTTCCAAATGAGTGAATTTAGCCTCTCAAGTCAGCCAAGCATCTCAAGTCGCTGAATTTTAAAGGAAATTTTAATTGAACCTCACCCAGCTTCTCTGTGTCTCTCACTGTCAGGGAATCCATTAAACACAGCATGGTAATTCCGTGTCATTCCTGCAGGGGAATTACCTTTTTTTCTTTTGACCCTCTCGCTCCCTCTGCTTCTTTTTATGTGAATCCCTTGTCCCTCTTTTTTCATTGCCTTCCAACCCTGCAATTAGTGCCAATGCGTAACTGTACCTTGTTAAAACAGGTGAATTGTTGGGATTGCTTGGATATGTGCGTGTTCTGTGTATATAGTTTGCACCTCTACATATAGCATACATGAGTGTGTGTTGTGTGCATTGAAACTTTGGATTATTGCTGTAAGTCTGCCAGTAATAAATGTCTTTTTTTCTCGCCTTAACTGGCTTGCTGACTATGTATTGTTCCTAACCGTTTCTAATGTATTACTATGACGGGTGAATGATTTGGTGCATTTTGCTGTCAAATCCAAAGTGTTTCTGTGTTTCACCTGCAAATGCGCTGTCAATATTTTTTGTGCTGCTGTTTTGACTGGAATAGTATAAAAGCAAAAGTCTTTAGCTTACTTGCAGTTACTTGGTCTCTGCTGATAACTATCAGTCTGTGATAACAACACCAAATGTGCCAGACTCCGTTATCCTTGGCTCACATGAAATAACAGTTTTACTGTAGTGCCGTTCAGCGTTACTCCTGATTTTGCGACCTGATCGGTCTGCAAAGATAACAATAAAATGTTTTATGTAGTAACTTACAACAGCTAAAAAATTGCCAGAGCATCTAAATCTTACCACAATCACTTATAGGTGAAGAAATATAGGTTTCATTTACAAGGTGTCTTTTGAGTTACAAAATTTGCCTTATCAATATCACTTAATTCGATTTTTTTTTTCATTATTATTTTTCCACGGATGTGCGCAAGATAAATGGTTTTGGCTGTAAACCAGCACTCCATCCATCTTGAAATACGATCTTAACGTGATCGGTTACTTGAATGAATAGCTCTTTTGAGGCTTGAATGATGTATGAACAGCACAAGGGCAAGTAGAGAGTTTGATATGGGCAGCTTAAATCTTATTCTAACATGGACCCGAATTCTACCAAAAGTGCAAAGGTAATTTTCCAAATGTGAGTAGTAACTGCTGGAGATTTATACCGGGCATGACACTTGTAATACTACCATAACATCTGGCATGGGCATGGACCTCAGTCTGAGTAGAAACCATAAATCAGCTGTGCCGGGTTTATGTGTTGCTGCATAGAAAAACACTTACATTTAGTACCTAAAAGAGAAGAATACATACAACGGCAGGGTCAAGTTCAGACTTTGCGAGGTAAATAGTTATTACAACATTTCCTTGTTTTGTGGTTTGTTTAATTTTATATCCTTTGTATAACCCCACAGTCTTACGAGTCGATGGGCTTTCTCTGAGTCGTGGTAAATGCCCACACTCAATTGAACGTTTAATTGTGAACATCTAATTGTGCTCTCTGTTTAAGAGGAATCTTTTACTGCAAAGTAATAAAACGGTACTGTTAGTCCAACCCCCAAATGGAATTTAATCCTCAAAGCTAAATCAGTAACTCTTTTATAATAAAGATTAATGGGAATGTGGCAGTGGTTTACATAATGGTTGCTCTCCAGTGGGCTTAGTTTAATAATGGGGACAGTTGTGTGTGTGGTCATGGTCTTTGTATAATACCATTCTACAACTAATATTCTTCTCCGCCCTTTTCTCTTCTCCTGTGCCTCTCCGTCGCACTCGTCCAGGCTTTGAGCTGTCACATTGTGATGATCCAGGTGTGCCCCAGTTCGGCTTCAAAGTCAGCGACCAGGGTCACTTTGCCGGAAGTGCCATCACCTTCGGCTGCGACCAAGGCTACACCCTGCACGGCCGGGGCATCCTCAAGTGCATGACTGGGGATAGAAGAGCGTGGGACAACAACCTGCCGTCATGCATAGGTAATCCTTTCTGTCTATGTCCGTATGCTGTCCTGTTTTATTTGAAATTATTTATCTCCCTGCTTGTTCTAGACACAAAGATGGCTCTTCAGAGTTGTTAAGAACACTAAAGTGAAGCAATCTGAATTGCAATTGAACGTTTACTGTGATGCTCTGACTGTTTAATTGATACGCTGTTTTTTTAGATAATTGGATCCCCAAGCCATTGATCACCCCTTATTTTAAGAAGTAAAATCACAATTTTCCAGATTGAGTCATGCACATGACTGGCTGTCCTTTCATATTTGAAATCTGCTGAGACTGAGAAATACCAAAGCTTTTACCTGCACGCTGCTGGTCTGGAAGGTGTTGTGACGTGTCTGTTGCTTGATGTCTAGCAGTGAGCAGTGGAAAAAAAAGTGTGCAGGATTGCACTTAAAATTCATCATGTTCAACTGCCCTTTTCAATGCATAGGGTGTTTGCTCCTTTTTCCTTGAAAATAATTGAATCTGACATGTGGCATGTTCAATACCATCACCAAAAACCATCTATTGATTAACAAGGCTGCATCACTGCATGGCCAATATTTATAGTCCGCTATGTGTCTGAAATAGGATTTCCAACAATTCCTCCTGAGCCACATTCTGGCCCCTGTCAAGGACTTTTACATTTGCCTGTGTCATGATACTGATTATAGCGTACCACTGCGGCAATCTGATGCAATTTTCCTATTAATTAAGTGCCGTTTGTTCTGTAATATAGATGGCAAGACGATAGCCGGGGGAGAGACAACCTAGATTGGATGATGAGATATTCCTTCAGCCATTAACGTTTGTAGCAGTTTCCTCCCTTAGGTGCAAAGCACAACCAATACATTGTCTGCACAATCTTTTTAAAGGTAATTATTGGCATCATAAGAAGGCATACTTGGAGGAAAAACGACTATTTCTGCCCAGGCGGGAATACCTGATTGCACTCCATTACCTTTTGAAAGAAGAAAATAGTTAATTTTCATCAGTTGCTCATTAGTCCTGATTGTAGACTGCGCTTCAGTGATCCTGGATTCTGACAGACTTCTCCTTCTGTATATGGTTTCAACATTGTATGGGCGAGTGCGTCTGTTTTCTCGTGTATGAGTTTGTATTTTTGAACGGTTTTATGTATTTCATGTTCCTTCATATGTGCGTTTGCATACAGCGGAGTGTGGTGGGAGTTTCAAGGGTGAGTCGACAGGGCGTATCCTCTCTCCGGGGTATCCCTTCCCCTACGACAACAACCTACGGTGCACTTGGACAATTGAGGTCAACTCTGGAAACATCGTCAGGTGACTCAAGTTGTGTGTGTGTGTGTGTGTGTGTGTGTGTGCGTGCGTGTGTGTGTGTATACATTTTTAACTAAAAATTATTATAGTATTAATATTTGAATTAAGATGTGCAATCATTTATCAAAACATGATAATTGAATTTTGCACCATTACTCATGAAATATGGTGTTGATGAAAACATGAAACATAATTGGCTGTTCAATTATTTGTTTAAAAAAAACAACGGGCCGCTCAGTGAGTTTGATAAAACTATAGGGAATTTGATTGTCTGTTAAGTATGAGACTGCAGTTTTACCAAAGGATAATATCTCAAAGTTAAAGGGTTTTGAGGGGATTTAAATGGACCTTCGGTCATTGCAACATAAACAATTCTCCTCTCAAACGCAGATGTCATCATAGAAACAGTCTGCAGCAGCTCCATTAGCATTGATGTAGTGGCGGACTTTTAGAAACTGTGACTGTGTGGGAATTTTCACAGGAAAAGGAAGCATTTTTTGCGGGGGGGGGCGCGGATGAGAGCTATTTGCATTACTGTGAAATAAAACCTGTTTGGGCCTAGAGATGGTTTCATAAGGTCAGCCACACATTCTGTATATGTTCTATATATTCTAAAAATATTCTGTACTTCGGCAGAAATATTTAATAAAATAAAATGGTGGATCACAGTTTCAGAATTGGGCTCTCTTTTGAATTTGAAGTTCAGCACTCGTTTTGTGTGCATTCTTGACATTTGTTTTTTAATGGCACAACTGTGCAAGTGAACGCAGAATAGCTAAATTAATTTGAGTCTGATTACATGCGTGACTTGACCTAAATGAATTGAGCTAAAGCCAAACTAACCGTCTCTTTGTTTTCGCTTCTCCCAGTCTGCAGTTCCTTGCATTTGACACGGAGGCGTCCCACGATATCTTGAAGGTGTGGGACGGGCCCCCCGAGAAGGAGATGTCTCTGCAGGAGGTCAGCGGTTCGCTGTTGCCTGCCGGGATCCACTCAACTCTCAACGTCGTCACCATTCAGTTTGAGACTGACTTTTATATCACCAAGTCGGGCTTTGCCATTGACTTTTCCAGTGAGTGATTCCTCCCACTTACTTCATGTACATTAGATATTTACTATAATTAGTTTGTTGTTAATGCATAATGTGACGATCCTTTCTTTACTTGATTCAATTTTCTGTTCCTTAATATGATGCAGTGTGACTCTTTTACATATATGTGATGGCCACAACCAGCATGCAAGAAGACAGTTTTAACACAATGTTGAAATCTAAGCAGCACGTCCTCAAATTATGTAAAATTATTAAAGTGCGATCATTTCATTTGAGTATGTCCTCACTGTGGACAGCTTGGTGAAATCTGTAACTGTGTCTTAATGAGCAGTGAGAGTTTCAGGTGTTTCACAGTCTACTGCTGCCTGTCTAATAATGCAGTTTGTGTTCTTCCGATGAATAGTTTCAAAGGCAAGCACAAGAGCACAGCGGTTCCATAACCCCCTCATGGATGCTGTGTGGGGTGGCTTCGTGTTTCTTTTTCATTTTCTGTAGTACACAAGTAGAATGTAAAAATCAATAACATGCTATTCACTTTGTGCTTTTGGAGCTGGATCGATTCCGGAGACGCACAATGCACCTAAATACCCAGTTTGCCTCAGGCTAATAGTTCTCAGAACCAAATATCGGGTTTAGTTGAGTGAGCATCTGCTGACCTTGATTGAGGGACAGCGTTGGTCTGGATGGTATCCTGAATATTTCTATCAGTGTATTTCTAGGTTTTAAGTCGTTTTTTGTACAATTAGAACAAACCTTTTTTTTATTTGAATGAATCCTTCTGATAAACTGATTGTTGAACAATTTACTAGCATCGAAAAATCCAAGTCCGACACAGCCCCTTTCTCTCAAGGTGTCCCCCAAGGTTCAGTACTTGGTCCCCTCCTCTTCATACGCCATCGCGGCCTCCACTGCTATGCTGACGACAACCAGCTGATCTACATCGCCACCAAATCTGCACAAAAACATTGCCCGTCTCTGCCCCTCAATGTTGTTGTTTACTTGTTTTTCTTGATGCATTTTTGTTCTGTGTTTTTTGGACCTACATTTTGTAGCTTGAACGTGTTGATTCCACTGACTTGCGCTCACTGTGTGCTCATGTATTGGTGTATTTGCCCTTCAGGTTCGCTTGCGACTGCTTGCAGAGATCCAGGCATTCCCATGAACGGCAGTCGCAATGGGGAAGGACCAGAGCCCGGTGATTTGGTGACCTTCTCTTGTGATCCGGGATATGAATTGCAGGGGGAAAGCAGAATCACCTGTATCCAAGTGGAAAATAGATACTACTGGCAACCGAGCCCTCCAAGCTGCATCGGTGAGAAAGAGGGAGACAAATAGAGGCATATGGTTTGTAGTAGGGAGGCAGGGAGGGAGGGAGGGTTAGGGGACAAGATTGAAAGAGAAATGGAGAGGAAGAGGGAGCAAGGGAGTTTTTTTATTAACTGGCTGTATAACACAACTATAATTCTCTCTCACGCATGTCTTAAGAAACTGTGCAGGATAAACAAGACTGTTGCGATACTTTGGAGTCACTGCCAACTCTTATGTGGACAAATCCACTTCCCCAGCCAGCTAAATACTCTACGGTCTCCCCAACCTATTGTTTTATAAGAGCTTGACAGATAATTACTTAACAATGCAATAAGAAATAATTTCACTAAGTAGGTCTAAAGAAGCCTTGTGGTTTCTGCCAGAAGGTCAGAGTTTTTTCCCCTGGCCAGGCGTTTGTAAGCACAGCATTGCAATCACAACATCACGTGACTCCAATTGATGTGATAACATTGTAAGCCGGACTCCGTAGGAGTGAAAATCTGATGTCAGCTTTCCTTTTACTCATTTCTGTAAGTGGTATCACATAGACTAACATACTCATCAGCTGATACAAATGCTTTTTCAGGAATGTCTATGGGCCTTAATTTGTCTGATATACCTTTTGAATTACATATATGCCGCAGATATGTAACTCAATTGAATCCAAGAGTCACTTATCAATAAAAAGTAGTCAACATCATCAGGATAGTAACATGTCATGTTACATTCAATTGAATGTTATTTGAAGTAGATTTTTTTCTAATGCTTTCAATGATTTTATTATTTTTATATTAATAGTTTTATTCCCCATATGTATCACATTTTATGCTCACATATGTGAGTATAACTCCGCAGGGAGACATTCATTTCTTTAAAATGTTGACCTATTTAACACCAAACAAAAAAGCTAATAGGCTACACCAGAAATCAGTTAAAATCCAATTCCAATGGTACGGTGAAGTCAGAAAAATAGCTCTAATCATTATGTAAGTGGGAAAATGATGGCATAGTCTTTCTAATGGCTGTGCAGTACCCAACTGTTGTTGCTGATAAAGGTCGACAAAGGTTGTGGAACTTCAGTCAATTATATTTAATGAGCTACAAGGATTCAACCCTTACCCGAATTTAGCTAAGCCAAAGATGTTTGAAGTCGTTCTGGCACATTTCAAGGCTTTCTTTGTGACCACTGTGGCACTTTTTCATCCATCTCTTTTTTCTCTTTCATGCCTCAAGCGCCTTGTGGTGGAAATGTGACTGGATCTTCAGGATTTATCCTTTCTCCCAACTACCCACACCCGTACCCTCACAGCAAAGACTGCGACTGGCTCATTGCAGTCCACTCCGACTATGTCATTTCCTTGGCTTTTATCAGGTACGAGCGGCCACAATGTCCATTTGACTTACTTTAGTTGCTTTCAATTCAGCAGAAACACACAATGTTACATTAAACACATTAAATGAAATTGTGCTGACATTGTAAATGGTCTGATTTCACATTCCTACACAGTTTGATCACATCATTTGATTTAATTTGAAACACTCATTCACATAGTAGCCCCAGTAAAACACGACAGTTGTCCACTGAGTACATGATCCCCAAACCTGTGGCATGTTTGCAACCTACCTGAAACCGAAAGGAGTCACTTCTTGGTGGCTGCACAGTGCCCCAGGTTGTGCTTTGGAATTGCTTTTTTCTGCAGTGAAACCAGCTATAACATCATAGTATTGAGCAAAGTTGGCCATGCGTGTTAAGCAGAAGAGCTGAGTTTGAGTCCAGGTGTGTTGGGAGATTAGGGGAGGGAAGCAAAAGTACTTCTACCAATTCCTAGGAGGCAGGGATTCCTTCGTGGTGAAATATGATTTAATAAGAGATGAGTCCCATTCGTTTCCTAGGCTGAATGATACTCAGACCATAAACTTTACATTATAAATTGCAATCTAATTTATGTAACAGCAATACTGGCAGAGCAAATGCACAAATGGGCCCGAGGGCACCTTTCATGGGCCGCGTTGCTCTTCACTGAGATTCCTTTTTTTTTTTTTATATAGTTGTTTGAAGAAGGGCTGGAGAAGGGGCGTGTGTGCATTGGCTCTGCTGCACTTCCCACCCACTTTCCCTCATCTTGAGGAGGAGACAAAGACGCCATGTTTCTTTTTCAACTTCGTCCTTCAAAACAACCGCTTAATAGCCTTAACACAATGCTGCTTCTCCCTTGGGAATGCCAAATGAAAGGATGGAGTTATGATTTTAAATTAGGGTTGCCTTCATCCAACTCAAATGCAATTATCTCCGAGCTATTTACATTTTTGTCATAAACCCTGCTCATTATTTTCTAAAGCAAATGCTGCTCCCTCCCATCTCACGGCGGCGTGTGATTCGATATAAAGCGCTACAATATGAAACAATCTTCTCACGCTGCATTGCCATTGCCGTCTGGGAAGATTTTGTGCCAGTACAGTGTCACAACAATTTAATCTCTTTTCGCCTCTTTGGGGAGATTTTTTTTTTGTCTCTTTGTCTGGAGATGCAAAACAAATCGGTTGGTATGACTCACTTCTTGCACTGTGTTGCACGCTTACATCACAAAGCATTCTCATTTTCACACCCAATCTATACAACCTGGTGGTTACGACATAGCAAAATGATATCTGCAAAAATCTAATTTCTGTGTTTCTTTCACTTCTTCCAGCTTCAGTATCGAGCCCAACTATGACTTCTTGTACATCTACGATGGCTCAGACAGCAGCACTCATCTGATTGGCAGTTTCCAAGACAGTAAACTTCCTGAGAAGATTGAGAGCACTTCCAACTTCATGTACTTGGCATTTCGCAGCGATGGCTCTGTGAGCTACACTGGCTTTCATTTGGAATACAAAGGTACTCTAAAGGTCTATGCAAGAGGGATTTAAATGCCTTTTCACGGAATGTTAGAGCTGGGGATTTAGTTGGCTATTTATGAAAATGAATCAGCAAAATAAAGTGTTTGAAGCTTGCTACTATACACAACTACTTTTTTTCTAATGTTGCAAGCGGTGGAAGTTGCTTTTTACCTGGATCCATTAACACCATGTTACTTTGTTATTAAGTGTTCAATCAACACCCTTGCAGCTTGTATAACTGTTTTTCCATAATAATCTGAAACTCATTTTCAACTCACGTCATTGTTCTAAAAGCTGTGTTCTTTTCATTGGCAGCAAAACTGCGGGAGGCGTGTTTTGATCCAGGGAATGTGATGAATGGCTCCAGAATGGGTACAGACTACAAGCTGGGATCTATGGTGACATTTCATTGTGAGGCCGGTTACCTGCTGCAGGGCTACTCTACCCTGACCTGCGTCATGGGCAACAGCAAGAGACCAGAGTGGGACCGAGCCAAACCAAGCTGTCAAGGTGAGCGGCAACGCTGTTCCACATTAGCAGACATCATGAGTAGCAGAGAGCTGCGGGCCATCCGTATGGTCAATATTTGATTACTTCCATTTCAGGACTTTATAAGAGAGTCATCACTGTGGCATGTGGGGAATCCAGCGTCTTGAGGTCTAAACAAAAATAAACAAAAAGGAGTCAAAATGGAAACTCAGTGGAGGTTAAACTACAATCAAAACTACATCTGTATTTTGAAACATGACAAAACATTGAAGAAACTCACTCTGGTCAGATTACAGGTGTATTCTGTTTGTTTATGAAACCCTTGGAAGGTAATCTAATATTAAACTGGATATTAAGTCTCTAAGTTTCTAATTTAAAACGATGGACAATACAGTTTTACAATTGTTAGATTTAAAAAAAAAAAACGTATGTACATACCACTACCTTTTTTTGATTACGCGCACTGAGATTTTCAATGTATTTTACAAGGTGGTCCTGGTCAAGAAGTAATAGAGCGAGTACATTCACGGCTCAAATCAGACGCAACCCATCCATCCATCCATTGTCAAACCGCTTATCCTGCACACAGGGTCGCGGGGGTGCGGGAGTCCATCCCAGCCAACTTCGGGCGATAGACAGGGTACATCCTGGATTGGTCGCCAGCCAATCGCAGATCAGACGCAACCCTTTTTTTCAAATCTTGCTTATGTACTAATCTGGTATAGGTTAATATGTCTCTGCAGCTTGCACCAAGACTGCTTGTGCTTTTACCAAAGGGGGCAATTCATGTAATGTGTTCTTATACAGAAAAATGTCCCTTTACTGTATTCTATTCAGCAAATGTGTGAGGAGAGCGGAACAACTTTCTTTTGCAAACTGTATCGATGCATCCAGAGACTTCAGAGACAAGCAGCATGACATAATGAAACTGACATTTTCAAAGATGATGCACTATCATTACTTTCCCCCTCTTGCAGCAAAAGAAAAGTTCCAATTGTTTCTTTAGTTTTGTTTAATACATGAATTTTCTTAGAAGTTTATGAAGGTTAAACAACGTGTTCTTTTCCGTGGAAAAAAAAATCTATTAGTTCAGACTTATTCAATTCCCTTATTTTTTTACATTGACGTTTGTAATGATGCTTTTAAAAAGACTGCGCATATACACGTATGAGCATTTGGTTTGAAAGCTAGATTGTGTTTCCCCTACCGTTATCTCTAAAAATGTGTTGGTGTCCAGTCTGCCTGAGCAATCAGTTTGACTCCCAGCCCCACTTTCTATAATCACATGCTGTATTTCTGATTACCTGCCTCTCGCGACTCCAAGAACCAAATGCGGATAAATTGCTGATCCATCTTTCTACATTAGCGCCTCTGTTCAATTTTGTTCATCTTCTCGTGTGCTGCTCAACAAAACTGCGGCGACATGTGCAATATGAAGCCCACGGCGGGTTCAGAGCAGCTGGTGACAGCCCCCCCCCGACAAATGTGTGCCTATTTGCTTACCTCCGAGGCTCCCCCACCTGATGGCACACGGTCCGTGAGGTCTGAGGCAAACTTCGTTAGAGGGCCTCTTGGCAAATTAGGTACAACATTAACGGCTTAAGGTAGGACTGAAATGCGATGCAGGGGCAGGAAAGACCAGAGCTTATACCGATGAACATAGTCGGCAGTTAAATATGTGCCTGCACTCTGGTGCTGTAGAGTTTGAAGCGCTAGTAGAACAAAATGCATTACTACATACTAACATGAAAGCACAAACTTGTCTTGTATTCAAATCAATTAAGATTGTATGAATCAACTGGACTCGTGTGTTTAGTCTTACTGATTGTGAGTCAGTTTCAGTTGAATTAAAGTTCCTATAGACATGCTGTTGTGGAATATTGGCTAATTTAAAGTCAAGGCGTGTGGATCTTCCGTGATATTGTGTCCTGTTGATTGATGATGTTTTGGGGAATTTTGAAGGGGAAAAAGTACATTTCCTCGCTGCTTTTTCCCCTTGTAGCTTTTAACCCCGTAAATACACCTCCGACTTCCTCTTCCGTCCCCAAGGTGCCTCAAGCTTTGGTATTCTAGCAAAAATGACATTTGTCAGCAGCAAAAAGTTGTAAAAATGTGACTTCATTTCAAATGACCTCTGCTCTTCTGCCAGTTCCGGTAGATTTGCTGATTGTATGTTTTTGCCTCACTTCCCCAGGTGTAGTGAGTTGGTAGGTTCACATTTGCAAACTGTTTCTGTGTTGCTTCCCCTCCTCTCCCCACAGCTCCCTGCGGTGGTCACTTCACAGGTTCAGAGGGAACTGTGCTCTCACCAAACTACCCACATAATTACACCAGAGGCCAGAGCTGTGTCTACGACATCTTCGTCCCTGGGGACTTTGGTAAGCATCTCCAAGCTTTATTTCCACAGAGTTGCACAAAATTGTTGGATATAATCTGTTCAACTGCTGCTTATAGCAATGTGGGGCGTCCCAAGGATTATTTTCACTTCAATTATGAGTCGAGAAGAGAAGACAAAGGGAAACAATGAACTGTTTTCTGTGAGTTTTCTGTTAATGATGAGGATAGGGGATAGTTTATGAAGGAATTGAGACTTGCCCTCGTAGTCGGTCGTGGGTGATAGAGCTGCCCAGAAAAATGCTCAGATTTGTGTAACTGATTTCCCTGCAGTGCTTCATCTGTCTTTCATGCCCTTCAGTATTCTGTTAATGTGGATCGGTATGTTTGATGGTTACGGCCATTGACACTCGGGATAAATGCCTGTCTCCCGCTCGATTATTATTCAGTCACTGTATATGTCTGCCAACTGAATGGACTTTGCATCAAGCCAATGGTTACACTACGAACAGTCAGAGGTCAGTGAAGGCCACTGCGATTCTATTCACTGAAATGCGCGTCTTATGAACTCACATTTAATCAATGCAACACTCTGTTGGGGGACTGCTGCCAGCTGTTAACCACTCCTACACGTGACGTTGTACCACCTGAAGAACGGCAGTATCACAATATCAGAGCAAAAATGGGTTGTGTTTATATGCAAAATACCCTCCGTTGCGAGAGGAAGGTTAAGCAGCGGAGGGCTGGGGAAAATGGATGGAGCACCAGATTCACTGGTTTATCCAAGTGTCTCTGTGTGTACATAATTCAGAAAACTCCAAGACCATGATGCACTTCTGTTCAATATTCTATGTTTGCCTCAAAGAGCTGTAAATATCGTAGGCAGAGATTTCTTTTCAGCAAAGCCCCGTGCTTACGAAAACAGATTAATCCCCTGTGATGATCCGGCCCGACAGTTTAAAAATTCTGTCGCCATCTCCCACTGTTCATAGAACCCAGGAACCCGCAGGTCTTTTTCTTTCTTCTAAAAAAAAAAAAAATATTGCATATAACTGCAGCCTTTGCTTAAACTGCATGTTAAAGCTTAATGGAGTGTGTGAGCAACAGTCCCACCTGGCCTTGCAAATGTACTCCAGGGAGTGCAGGCACAGAGGCTTTTGAGGAGTCCCACTGCTGATGATTAAAATTGTTGTGGCATGGCTTGTGTGTGGAAATATATTTCGGGTAGTGACAAAGCAACGAGTATTTACAGCTCGGGTAGAGCAAATTAAAAATGTTGGAACTACAACTCTAGCTATGATGTAATGAGACATCTTGAATTTTCTAAAGCGTGCACCCCTCATTGCACTCGTAATACACGAGTCTTTGATGTGAAAGCTGAAGCCAGAACGGATGATGATGATGATGATGCAGCAACAACGTATTGAGAGTAGTGAAAAACAAGCTCTGCTCTGACACGCTTTACTGTTAGGATGGAGCCTATGGCATATCACGGGTACATCAAAGCTTCCCGTTGACATGTTTTACAAAATATATATATACACACACGCCATCAACAGTACCTCCATAACATCGTTGAATTAAAAAGTCCATGCTATAGGTTGACATTCTGAAAAGCAATTTATTAATACATGGATCACATATTTAACATGGTCTTAATCCATGTAATTTTAGGGATTCTATCTTTTAGAGTACCTGGGATGCTCTTCTGGCTGCCGTAACATGTACCGCCAAGCTCGAAAGTTTTTCTTTTCTTACTTTATCTTTTGAAGAGCATCTGAATTTTAACTTTGGTACAACAACCAAGTTTCTTGTCCTACTAAAGTGCTCCATATTTTGGCTTCCATCATTTGTCTATTTTCATTGAGATATTGAAAATAAGGGTTGTGTGATATAGCTAGAGTGCAGCATTTTAGTGTTTCTAACCTCCAGATAAAACCGTACGGAGATAAATCCTGTTTTCTCTGTAGCAGCTTGGCAGCGTAGCCTATAGGCAGCGATAGCAGAAATCACATTTCAGTGTCTGGTATACAGGTAATTGAAATTTGTAACCGCCTAGGGAAGATTTCAAATGCATGTCCTAGTGTAGCCGTTATATGACAGATAGAATGCCATAAGCCTTTGAAATATGATGTCTGTCTGGTTTAAAGGTCAGTGGGAAATATCATGTCTGACTTTGGCCCAGTGACCTGAGGGTTCAACACATGGGTCGAGGGAGGGGGCCGTTATTGTGTGGATGTACGTCTTATGCTGTCAAGGCCAGTCTAATCCTACAAATGTTGATTTGGGATTTCTGATCACTTGAAATATGTTTCAAGCACACTACAGTTAACAGGTTAAGAGTTTTAAGCATTTCCTTCAATGCAGCTAATTAATCCTGTTCTCTTAATGGTAATTATTTGAATATTAGAGCTGCGGCTGCGGGGCGGCCATCAGCTGTTAGTTCTTGGCATGAAAGATATGTTTGAATTATTTGACATTATGAAATGTTCACTAAAAGGGGTTTGGCGTCACCAACAACGCAAAAGAAAGTCAACAATGACAGACAGGCAGGCCTATTAAAGTCCTGTTTGAAGTGGACATGGATGGGATATGGGATGGATGGAAAATGTTCTTTACATTTGATTGTTTGTTTTTGTATAAAAAACTGATTTGTCAACATGTGTAACCAAATCAAATCCAATAGTTCATATGAGTTCAGATCGTGTTGCCTGGGGCAACTAGGCAGCTGTCTTTGCGTGCATGCTGCAGATGTCTTTTTTGTTTAGTCATTAGAGCTTTCCTAAAAAGTTATTTGTGGGTCTTAAGATTATCTGATAGGCTTCAGTGAAACTGGGTCCCCAACTGAAAAGGTTTTGTATGTTTATACATGTGTTAGAAGATGGAAAATATTTAGTTCAGTGGTACAGTGTAATTTGTATGGATTTACAGTATTCTGAATAAGCCGTCGTGGTTTCTGTCTGACTGATTGAAGTAACCTCCCTGTTTGCAATGGCACATTCTGCAGAGGCTATAACAACATAATGTATGCACATAATAAACAGTCCTCTTGCTTGTATACACATAATAATGTGCCGCAGTGTAATCTAGTTCAATTCTGCCTGAAGCCTCAGCTCAATCAAATACAATTTCTGTTTTGCATTTCTGACTTGCTGGTCCCACATTACATTCACCAAGTTTATCATTCAGATGCTTGGGCTGGATTCAAAGTGTCAAAGAAATTATTTATAACCACTATTTCTTGACCTCTATGGAAAACGTCACAGGGACAAGGAATTATGATTAGGAGAATTCATGAGGAGTCAAGAAGAGAAAACCGCGGCGTTTAGGGAATGAGCGTCGTAATGAGCGACAGGCAACAAGGGAGATAAACGGAGACGTTGACGTTGACCCTGGGGGCTGATTGTTGACTCATCAGCGATATTCGCTGAGGAGTAAGACTCTGCCTGCTCCCCCCCGTTCATGATATGATGCATCCCACACTAATACCTTGTCCGTCTGTATCAGCATACAGAATACCCCACCCTCAGTTTATACCAATATGTGTATGAACTCTGCTCCAGCCTCATCCTGATTGGCCTTTCACAGGTTCACGTGTATGGAAGTGTGCGTCTGTCAAATTCCAGTGTCAAGAGGTGGTCAACATTGTTCCAGGGTCTTTGTTTGAAATAATAAACATTTTAATGGATTGGAAAAGGATTTCTTAACAGGACATGGAACTTTCGGATGCAATCGGGATGTTGGATATCCGTTCAGCCACTGTGGCCGTAGAAAATACAACCAAAGAGGTTGTTGTTTTTGGCTCTGAGATAGACGTGGGTGAATTCAACATTTGTTCTTGAGACAGACACATTAGTGAGACCATAAATCCCTCTTTGTAGGATCTCTGAATATGTGATAAGAGGATATTAAACGCTGGAACATGGAATAACTCCAGTCGAGCACCCTCTTGCGTGTCTGCATTGACTGGATTTGACAACCTGTGGTTTTAAAGTTGATGAGATTCTTTGTACGCATTGTGCGAGGGGGTCTGGTAGTTGTCAGATCCGCCCCTGAAGAGAACATTGTGCTGTTTTGAAAGTTAACAAGTAAAACTGTGGACCAAATCAAATAAAAAAAGAAATGGAAGGAAAAGTAGCATTAACATATGCTTTCCCTTTCCCTTCTTCATATTCTCTCTCAAGGTGACCAGCCACTTCCCACGTTGAATCTAAAGAGGTGACTCTTTTTTAAACCCAAGATAGATGCCTAATGGACTGGATGCAGCTTGTGCCAAGGTGCTGCCACATACTGCCTGCCAAAGGTCTAATGCAATTTCACTGTGATAATGGGTCATTAAAAATATATGTGTCTTTGCAGTCATAGTATGCGTCTGGTTTGTGTAAATGAGGCCTGTGTATTCTGTCACAGTCCAGAATCCCAGGAGGCCTGAGCTGCCACCGAGCACAGACTGCAGGTAGCTCCTCCATAATTCATAGCCAGAAGGACAAACGTATGCCTCCGTTTTTACTGACTTTTGCTGCTGCTGAGACGGTCTTTAACGCCTTTAGTGAGCATTGTGCATGTTTTGCTTTTATGCGGATGCAGCAAATGCAGTGGGCAGAATGGGTTTGCATTACATTCCAGTCACTTTAGTGGTATCCTAAACTACTGCTTTACTCCACATGGCCCAATTCAGTGACTGTACAGTGCAAGTAGGACCTGTTTTCCATCTATTAAACTTACCGCAGTGTAGTTTGACTGACCCAAATTTTTCTCCATTTTTCATTTTTTTTATTCTGTTTAATATTCTGGTGATGAAAGGGAAAATTGATAATAACACATGCGGTGTTAAAAGCAATAAAATAGAAACCAGGACAAAATACCTTCAACTCTTAAACGGAGGGAGAGCGGCTTTGCAGAAGCAGTCAGGGTTCACTGGCTAACTTCCACATGGCACCTGAGAACCAGAGCCTCTTATCGCACTTTTCTACTCCCTTTCAGATAAATACTCCACCAAACCTGCTCACCACTCAGAACTAATATGCGGTCAAGGTTTTGTGGAGGTTCAGCTGTACTGGATTAAACAGGAATGGCCACCAGTGTTTGTAACCAATAATATTACCTTGATATTTGATTTGCAGCAGGATAGGTTGATCTCACAGGCTCAACTCATTATTTGCTTGAATCTTGTCACATGAAGGTGTTTTAAGGTAAACTGTTCTGTACTTGTATGGTCAATGTTTTGTTCTGCTAGCTGTGCCGGAAGATGGTGACTCTCATTGCAAGTGGAACACAGAAAAATCCCAAGGCCAATTGTTCTGGAACAAAATATGCAGGATTGATTTATGACATGAAGAAATTGTACTCAACAAGAAAGAGTTTGTTTGTTGTTGCTTGTGAGTCATATAACGGATGCTCTGACAAGCAAGATGGTTTTCAGCATGACGCTTCAGTTGGATTGCAGAGATAAACATGTTCTGACAATTGACAATCATTTTCTAACTTTGCTTAATGTGTTTGTGAGATCTAGAGTTTACTTGCATGTGTGACAGTGGAGAAAAGGGGTTTGTATCAGTCATGAATGGATTCTGATTCTTGTCACGTGTAGCAACCTGGCATTCGTCTAGCATGGGTGGTTAGTTAGCCAGTGATGGAGGAAGTTGGTTAGCAGGTTAGCATTTGAAGCCGTAGAGTGTGCAGTAGGGTTTCTCTCTCTGCGTAAACTATTATTTCAGCCGTTGGAAGTCCTTCTGCGGGGTTTGTCGGTTGAGTGAATAAAAAAAAAAGAAGACAATCTTTGCTGTTAAAATGCTACTGATAAATGTAACCCAAAGAAAATGCTGAAGCTGGAATGCATTTCAATGGGATAAACTTCAACACTCTCTGGAGATCAACCTTTTGCGTTCCATAACACAACCTATATAAGTGTTGACATTTTGACACGTCATTGCACAGTAACCACGTGCTATTAATTATGGTGCGTTCTATTAAAGTGGGTCAATGCCTGGAATAACTGCGACACCCTAAATAGAACGGCACCATTTCCAACTGTGTTTAGCCTGCTATGACGTGTGAGAATGGCTGATGTGTAAAGGACCTTTTTTTCCTCTTGCTCCCAGTGTGCGCATAAAAACACACAGGAGGTTGTCAGCCCTGCGTCGTGGAATTCTTTTTGTGGCCGACATCTACACGTTTTCTGACAATACATCATCTGCACACAATACACAATTGATCCAAGGGGCCGTGCTCATTCATTTTGTAGAGGGAAGATCAAATAAAAATAGCAGAGGGTCGAGAGCCGGAGACGGAAAAGAGCCTCTAAGATTCTGACATTTCTCTTACAGCTGTACTGTAATGATCCTACATCGGCAGCACATGCCAAAAGTTGTGACGATCGAGAATGAAAACAGAAAAGAACAAAGTTTAGAGTGAAGTGGCCGTTGCGTTAAGCCGCTCAGATACGCGGCCTCGTTCCCTCTTGTTATCTCCATACAGAGGCGCTTACACTTTGGGTTTCATTAATCATTAATCATTAATCGCCCCCACCCTTTTAATACATGTTACCTGCAGACATTAATCCCCTTAAAGGATAACTTTGACGTTTTCAACCTGGCACCTTTTTTTGTTTTCCTCCATGTTGTGTCTAAATGACACAAAAACTAATAATGGGAACAACGACTTTTCTGGCAACAAATCATAAATCAATGACAAACAGAAGGCGAAAGTTAAGGGTGATGTTTTAGTTCTCTGAAGTATCTTTTCCCTGACGTTGAGAGAAACTAATAACATTGACAATATGAGCCCGTTGGAGGCAAAAACAAGCACTTTTATTGTATGTACATTTGCAATGAGGAATTGCCTAAAGCAATTATATTGCTCCCAGTTAAGCTTGTGTTATTTGTTGCGTTCTCCATCAATAATTGACCAATTTAGCAAAATGGATGATTCGTCACCAGCAGCCCGTTAGACACACAGATTAGTAAATAAGCTACAGGTTGAAAAATAGCGTCTCTTTTTTTGTTTTTAAGAAGAAACTCAAGCAGCATCAGGACACCACTACAAACTTTGGCATTGTTACCGACTGGGTGCATCCATTCATTTCCACTGTGCACATTTCTTTTCAAATAGATCCTGGGAACAAGCCTTGTCACAAAGCACTCATCACCCTGATGTGTCCCCCTCACTATTTCCAGATCTCAGCCCAATAGAGCTCCTTTGAGGTGCATTGGGAAAACCATTTTCACAGGGTGAATGCACTGGCAAATATCTGCAGGAACTGTGTGTATTGGGCCAGAATGAACAGGAACCATCATTTTGTTAAAAACATGCCTGAAAGAATTGAGACTGTTTTGATGAAGTCTCTAGGTGTATCTCAAGTGTATACGTAACCGGGTTCTTCTACAACTCTTTTGTTCTCCACATTACTCTACTCACGCGGGATTGCTTTTATCATGATTTAAACAGTCCAATGAATCCATTAATATCTGTCAGAAACCACCAAGGGTAGCAGGATCCATCACAGGCGCTTGTCGGCTATTTCGAAATGACTGCTACCAAAAGGACAATTGGATTAGCACCGCATGGGAGTACGATCAACCTGTAAGTGTGCTGCTCTTTCCATAGTTCAAGGCCAGCAGGCATCGCGGTATTGGATGTTGGAATGCACTAAAGTTATGATCTAATACCCATGAGGTATCTGATTAGAGCAACTTGACTGCTTTGGGATAATTCAACGTGAAGATCCAGTCATGAAAATGTTGTCTATTGTTCAAGTGCATTAAGTGTCATAACCTCGACTCGTCATAGTCCTGCATAAATGAGACAACAAGTTTACCACGATGATGCTATTGACTTGATATCTGGATGTGATTACAGCAAAGGAGCAGGTTGGAGTCATGCATGGATGGCTGTCGATCTGCAGAGGCAGAGATGTGTGTGTGTGTATATGTGTTTGTGTTTTTAAGAGTATTCAACACAGGACGGTTTTGGTATGCTAATACCACAGCAGTGAGCGTCCCCTACGGGTAAAATCATCTCTTATTCAGGCGGTGGTTCAGCCATGGGCATTATCTCTACTCCGTGAATAAAGAAACCGGTCTGCCTTTGCTTCTCTGTGTGTAAACTCTTTTCTGTGTGTGGCCTATAGAGGTGAGCATACGCGTTGTTTGTTTTATTCACTTTGTTAGAGCTTTTTGGCTGCTGTGTGTGTCTATCCGTTTCATGCCACATGGAGTAAGAAGTAAGGGACCCTTATCATGGGAACGGAGCACAATGTACCCAAATCCCCACATTTCCTCCATCCGCATCTTTGCCCCCCACCCCGGCTTGGTTGGTTTGTTTGTGGTCAGTCCAAACCACTGTATTAGTCGTGTTTAGTCTCTGTATGCTGCTCTTACTGACCAAAAACATCTTATTGACCAAACGTTTCAGTTAGAAGATTCAGAATTTAGAAGTCAGTGTTACCCAGTTGAAGTTAACCTGCATGTAGAAACCCTCTTGTCAAATAGAGGATGGTATTTCACACTAATCTCTTTGTGCAAGAGTTAAGATCATACTAACTATTATTCTTTTGAATGAAATGTGTTTTCAAAACACAAGACCATTAAACTTAGTGAGACAGTTGGGAAATAATTTACCTGGAAAGGTTAAATATCTGTGTTTTTTTCATTTATTTCCTCCTCACAATTCAAATTTCCTTATGTGGCTTGTGGCTTTTGGCTTAACACAAGCATCTCCGGCCCAGGAGGGTGTGTTGCATGGACAGAGCCAGTACTTTTACATATGACAAGGATTTCAGTGCAGGATGCCGCTTACCCCGGTGGCATGTTGGGGGTTCACCTAAACCGTAGTTAGAGCCTGTCATGTGCATCGCCTCAATTAACCACCAACACTGTGGCTGTTGTTGCCTGTCTTTTGATGGATATAAGCTGCCGTTTGGGAAAAACACAGGGAGCATGCTAATGAGCTCAGCCCTGTGGTGTGCGCATAGACGCAAACACACAGAAGTAGTGATCCAGTAGAGCACTGTCTATTAATTTGCTCAGAGAAAGATTGTATTATTTTTCAGAGCCGTGTACACAAATAATCAGGAATGCTCATTTGGAAATATTCATGCACGACATTATTGAGACAATCCCATGTTAATTATCATGTTTTCAGTAGTTTCAGTACAGCGGCCCAGTGCTCCTCATGCTTTGGATGGATTAGTTGCTGAGGTTGAATCTCATGTATGCATGTAACAGACAACGAAGATAACGAAGATAACTGGGAGTATTCCACTCAAAAGAACATCAACCTCCTTGTTTATCGTTCAAGGTGTCAGCTGCAGCCTGAATGATTTCTGTTCTCACCAGTTTACCTGATTAATGTTTTCCCGAAACTATACTTATGACACTATAAATATCCCAGTGAACTTGGCTTAATGTTATGTCATTTTTCTCTTTTTCACAGTGCTGTTCGGACAGTTTGTGGTTTTCCAAACTTTGACCAGTGATGTGGTCGAGATCCACGACGGCTCTTCTCCAGATTCAGCTCTTCTCTCCTCTATATACGGATCACACTCAGGTAAAACGCATGACACCAGGACATTTAAATCGATTGTTGTATTCATGTTTATCCTTCTAGGTTTATGCTCATAGTTATGACTAGTTCGATTTGACATAATTTACCATTGCAAGAAAGCAAATCTATCTTGGTTTAATTCTGATCATTAATTATTTTTCCCAGACATATTACAAATCTCAAATCCGACAAGCTTAATTATGCAAAGGATAAAGACCCCCTCCCCACACTTCCGTTCATTTGTTTTATGGTGTTATGAAACCCAATGATACATAAAACATTATGATTCCGATTACAATAAACACCTGAGATCCCAAATGAAAATCTCACAAGCCAACCAGCTGTTGTAATTGTCATACAAATGAATCGGATCTATTTCCAGCAATACCAGTAGATCAGCAACTGTAATCAACACGCTGCACAGAACTGAGTTCATATTCTGCCTTCATTATTTTTCATTTTGTGTATGTGTTCTCTGTGGACGTGTGTAAACCGCATTGTGTAAACAGATGATATAATGATGTCCTTTTAATTTTGTAACTTAGGCGAAACACTGCCTTTGAGTTCAGGAAACAAAATAACGCTCAAGTTCACCACAAACGGAACCGAAACGGCTAAAGGATTTCACTTTGTTTACCAAGGTAAGGCTGCTTTTCCTTATGCATTCCCAGAATTCTGATGTGGAACCTCATTTGTTTGCATTGAGTGTCCTCTGCTTCTTTAACAACAAAACACGTAATGGGCCTTCCAGCAGAGTGGCTCTGGGTGGAGCAAGACGATGTGGAGTCAACCAGCCTATCCTGGCACAGCAGACGAGCGACTAATGACATGCCTCCTTTTCCTTGTGATCACGCCTCTTCCTCCTCCTCGTCATCGTTCTCTCCACCACATCCGCCCACGCTCTGTTCTCTCTTCCCTCTCATCCCTAGCTGTCCCGCGGACGAGCGCCTCTCAGTGTAGCTCGGTCCCTGAGCCCCGGTTCGGGAGGCGGATAGGGAACGACTTTGGCATCGGCATGGTGGTGCTGTTTGAATGCAGTCCAGGCTACACGCTGCACGGCTCCAACGCCATCAGGTGTGAGGCCGTGCCCAACGCCCTGGCCCAGTGGAACGGCACTGTGCCCACATGTGTTGGTAAGCTCACTCATCTTTTGCGCGCGCGCACGCACACACACACACACAAAAATGGAGCAGGTGCAGCAAAATGGTTGGTGTCTCCCTCCCACCCCCCCTAGTCATTCCTTTATCTTAATGTCTGTCACCCATTGCAAAGCCTCCAGCCGCCTCTGGTCTTGATAGTTCAGGCAAGAATAAAGCAAAAGGACAAACAATGCAACAAAATGTCACATACATCTTCCTCCCAGATGAGGGATTTCTGGTGCGGTGCCTCGACAAACTAATGGGAAAATGAATAGAGTAATGTGAATGTGTCAAAGAGCCCACGCTTCAGGTAACTTTTTCTATGCAGCCCACATCACTCATGCACCACGTACATCCCGGTAACAGTTTATTATCAAATGCAATTCAGCACCTCAGACGTGCAATATAATATATTTCTCATATATATATAATGGTGGTGGACAAAAAAGTAAATTACCCTGGATTTAAGTATCGCAGTCACTTAAAATGAATATCTGCCATATCGGTGACAGATTTATGAACAATCCTAGCAATTTCCCTCACAATAACAGATGTTGAATGGGGTCTTCACTTCGCCTGTGGAGGTTTAGGTGACTTTACATGAGAAGGTGGGCTAGCTGGTTAGCATGATTGTTTCATTACAATAGATGTTTCTGCATCATACGTGGACGTCTTTTACATAACATCATCATTGTAATTGCTTTGCATTGTGTTGATAAAATCCATCTTTTGAATGTTTTATTCAAAACAATACGGCCAGACATATTGCACCGCTTGACAATCCAAACAACAAGAGCCATATCTGTTTAATTTTGGACATAGATAAAAAAAACACAAGCACCTGGTGACCATCCAGCAGCACTTCCATGCACGGTGTGGACCATTTACTGAAGGGATCAGAATCTCACGCTACACAGTCCTTAGGCTGGCTTACACAAAGCCAAGCAGTAGATATGTACCTGCTAAATATGCATATGGACATGCACTCATCTCAACTTCATACACATGACCAGATTTACATGCGTTTTCTAGACAGGCTTTTACCCAAACACATACCGTACACATGAACAAGGACACACGCTCGGTCTCACCAAGACACCCACGTGTCTACCGTGCGAATATGAGGAACTGCAGATGAAGAGAGAAATCCGTTGCAGCTAGGCCTCGTGCCAGCCGGCAAACAGTCTGAGCCGGTGAGTGCGGAAGATTTCAAGCCAAAGTTCATCCCAGTTTTACTGCCAAGTGTCCAGGGAATAGCAGTGGCACGCGCGGTTCCATTTTAAAAACAGTGGTTTTTATCTGAAGATTGAATCTGGCTGCAGCATCTCCCCCAGCGTCAGCGAGGTCGTCCAGATTAATGGATATAGTTTTATGAAAGCTGCAACAAAAACACAATGCTCAATTAATCAAGCCCCCTTTATGGGAAATGAGGGCGTCAGACATGTGAAGTAGTTGTTTCAGAAGATACATTTCCAGCTCCTACCTGTTCTGATTGACCAGCACAACATTCTATGGGGATTTAATTAGCCGAACCGGAGGCCTTTGTTGACTTTTATAGAGGGTAGTTTACAGAGAAAATGAAGAAAAATCAGTTTTGGTTTCTTTTGTGGTGGATCTTGGGTTGAAGTACTTTACTGTGAGCTTTAAAACATTTTAGTCATTTTGTCATCTGTTGATTATTGGCTTTATTCAAACATCTATTCCATCACCAATATATTCTGGAAATGAAAAGTGCCTTTACAGGTCTCAATAAAGAAAAGTATGGGTAAATAGTGCTGATGAGCACCATTCTGTTCCCCGCACAGCTGAAGGCTAGGCAGCTGAATGTGACACACAAAGGACTGCCAGCTATTACATCGGCTCAACGATTGCCGGGATTCATACTCCGAATGCCCACCTGTTGGATTTCAGTGTTGACAAACGTTTTTCGAAGGTGTCAACAAGTAAACATTTTTGAACCGAGCTTGTTTTGTAACACTGGATGCTTCTTCTGAAATAGCCTCTCCAGACCAATTAAAGTGTGTCAGTCTGGGTGTGTGGTAAAGGCCACAGCGCCTTATTAAAGTTTCTATAATGACAATGTAATTGACTGCCTGTGGGACTGTTTATTAATAAAACAGTTTTTTTTAGCATGATGGCATGCATTAAAGATTGTACATATAACAACATATGAAGAAAAAAAAAAAAACCGACGCTAATCGCTAACGCTAATGGCAAAATGTTAAACCAGTTTTCCCCTTTTCTCTCTTTATGGTAATACTTTACAGTACTATCACATTTAAGTAGTGCACGTGATGTGAAATAACTATACGCGACACACGTTGTGCGGAGTCTTTTTGATATCTTGAATAATAGACGTAATTAGAAGTTGCTGCATATCAGATGGTGTTAAATGGTGCCTGACAATGAGTGTAGTCTACCTGCAGTAACTGACGTATGAGCCTAACCCACATTCAGAAGGGTGTGTGTGGAGCATTGATGTCATGATTTCTAATCTTGCTCATCCAATTACATTAACTGACAGCTCGGGGGACTCAAAGGAGCTTTTAATTTATACTGAAAATACTGCTCCTTTGGAATGAGTCTGTTGGTTGTCAAAAAAAGTGGCGTCATGCAAGAATAATTAAAGTTCTATAAACCGGAACAAAACCGCCTATAGTGTGTCATTGTTTTAAAATGGTTTTGTTTATTTCTGTGTTTTTTGTTTTGCTGGTAAATGCTGGACCATAAACATCTGTCAGATTTCATCTGCATTGATTCTCATATTTAATTTCGCAAAACACAATTAAACCATTGCATTGTCTTCCGTCTTGACACAATAGTTAATCTATGGTGAATGCGTGACATGTGACATGCATTAGCTGAAGATGATGTGGCAGTGATCGTATGAAGGTTTTATTGCTGCGTGTTGTGGTATAGAAGCATTAACCGTGACGGGTTACTTTGAGCTAAAGGAACAGGAGTTGTTACTTTGGAACAATTCTATCAGGAAGATGTCGTCTGTAAAATATTGATGCGTTTTAAATTGTTGCAAGCTTAGAGCTGAAAGATGCTTTTACTGACGCACGTTTTTCTTTGTGATGAGCAGCATATTTTCTTTCTTATTTTCCGTCTCTCCCATTGTCTTCGACATCCAACCTTGCAGTGACTGTTGGATATGGAAAACGGTGATTATTGTTCACCTGTACAGGGTAGAATCCTTGTCCTTGACAAATAACAGCTGGCTCTTCATTGTGAGAGTTTAAGAAGGACCTCGTCCTCCCAGGTGACCGCTTTGCTCATGGCCCTCTATAGAAGCTGCCAAAATAAAATGCTACGTGCTCTATTAACACCTGCTTCTCCTCAGGAGGGAGGACAGAAATGAATAGCGTTTTCTTTTTTAGGGTATACGGAATTTGTCATACATTTGCTGTAATACATGTGATGCCTTAACAGATGTCGAGGAGATTTATTCCAGCTGTTAACGACAGATCTCACAGAGGAAAGAAACATTGGAAAGGCAAATACACTTGGACGTCTCTTCGTTGTGATAGTGTAAAACATTTTTCCGAGCAAACATTCCATCAACGCTTTAGGTCGCTTGTTTCTCTATTAGCCAGCAAGACGACATTTTAGGAGGAAGGAAATTCATTTTGTCGTGTGTTTCTAATCCACAGTACCCTAGTCGGCAGGGTTGGGCTACCACCATCCTTAATGGACAAAAAAGGAAGCCAAACACTGTGTAGAAGGCTGCTGGCCGGCTACAAAGCCAATTGGCTGCATCTGAAAAGCAATAAAGAAATTGTAACCGTTATGGCCCCTTTTTCATTTACATTTTTTTAACCCACACTCAAATACATCAAGGTGTTTGACAGCGTCAGCACAACCTGGCCAGTGACTGGAATGTAACGTTCACCTGAGCGCCAAAAGTGCCTTCATAAATACGGTACTTGTGGGAGCGGTGGAAACGAGGTGTACACTGTGAGAGGAATCGCTTTGGCAACTGCTAGATGTGATTTGTGCGGCCTGCAAGGGATAAAACAACGTCAGGGCTCCTCCGTTTATGTCTGAATAGACCGAGGGGCGAGTGTGCTGCCATTCAAAACTCCACAGAGACATTAAAATGACAATATCATCATCTAGTCATAAAATAAAGCTCCTTCACATGACATACCAAGCAGAACCTGTCATTATCATAACTGCCTCCCATTGGAGTCCGTCGAATTATATCATCTGACGTGGTTTGATTTCATTAACCCCGGTTAACTTTTTTTCTCTTTTTCAAACTGTTCTCCCTCCGTCTAGTTCCCTGCGGCGGCGTGTTGACTCACCGCAGAGGCACCATCCTCTCTCCCGGATACCCAGAGCTGTACACAAACTATCTCAACTGTGCCTGGAAGATCTCTGTTCCCGAGGGAGCCGGCATCCAAGTGAGTGTTGTAATGTTCGATGAGAGGTTAAAATATATTTTCATGTGAATCTATTGATAAGGTCTGGGCCATTGTGTAATAACGCGATGAAGTGATGGCGTTTTGGACAGACGTGGAGGAAACCCCGCAAGTTGACTCGCAAGCCAGGCCTTTCTACTGAGGTGTCTTTGTCTTTCAGATTCAAGTTGTGACCTTCGCCACGGAACACAACTGGGATTCGCTGGATTTCTTTGACGGGGTTGATGGCAATGCTCCAAGGCTTGGTAGCTACTCAGGTAAAGCGGACACAACTGGATGTCAGTTGCCAGTTCCCGCTTGAATTTCAATCAGATGAGATGTCACTGGGACCCAGCAGCAGACATGTGGTGGAGCGGATGACATTTGGCATGTCCTGTTGAGAATTCTGTCTTAATAAATAAGTCAAAGATGAAGGAAATGTCCCCCTCCTTCACGCATTTCTGTCCCTTCATTTAAGATCTTTGTAATGTTGGTCCTGTTTTATACTTGAGTTTGCCTTAGGGCTCACTGAAATTGGAGCCCTTGCCACATAGTAACCTACTAGAAACAGGCCACCACATCATTTTAAAAGCTGGAGGGGGGAATCAGAGGGACTGGTGTAGCATAATTACTTCAGAGTATTATATCAATTTTATGTGACTAGGTGTCAAATATCTCAAGAGGTGGATATCTCGTTTTGGAGCAAAACTCTTTAGGTATTGTAATAGCTTCACAGTACAGCTCTCACTTTGCAAGACAGCGTGCGGTGTGAAAAGGCTAAGGGATTTTAAATGGCTGGCAATCAATTTTATCTCGGGCTTAACTGTTGGAGGTGATTATGAATACATGTAAATGTCTCAATGCAGATTGCTGAAGACATACGCCTGGAATAGAGAATATGGACCTGAATCTGAGGAATACGACCTCATTGTTGCAACACAGATAATATTTTCCAGTCCAAATTTTAATTTATAATTGTAGATCGTACTTGTTCATTTTGTGGATTTGATTTCCGGGTCCAATGGATGCATGGGGCATCATTTACTCCTCAGAATGCATAACGGAGTCCGCTTGTGTGACTCACGCAGATGAATTAAAAAAATAGTCTTAAAATCACTGCACATTGACTTCTGTAATGCTTTATGTTCTGGTTAAAGCCTAATATAGACTATATATAATCCAAAATGCATACACTTGATTGTGTTTCTTTATATGGAATTGTCTCTGAATTATTGTATTATTTGGGTTACTGTGTTACTCCATTTCATTTGTACCTGCTGATTATAAGAATGGTCAAATTGCAGAATTTGGCTCAGTGTAAAGTAATAAAGTGGAATATAGAAAGTTTGAATTATCTACACCGCATATAGCCAATGTACAATACATATTCATGTCATGCATGCGTGTTTTTGTTGGTCCTAATTGTGAAATATGGGGAGGACATGGTCCTAACTGTCTTTTGTATCTTTTCTACCCAAAATACAGGTACAACAATTCCTCAACTGCTGAACAGTACATCCAACAACCTGTACTTAACCTTCCAGTCTGACATCAGTGTTTCCGCCGCTGGCTTCCACCTGGAGTACACAGGTATGAGGAGAGACAGCTTCTCTGCCTGCTTGTCATTTTGTCTGTTGTCACTTTGTTTCAATGTGTCCATCTGCCACCACCTTCCAGCTACTGCACAGTTAAAAAAAAAAAAAAAAAGAAATAAGAGGGACAGCTGGTCCGGGTGTTACAGTTGGACATAGAAAGTTTAAGAGTGAGTGGGCAATGTTTTTTTTGTCCTCTCATTGCTACAAGCTACTAGAAATAGCTTCTTTTTTCTAAGGAGTAGAATTACTCTTCTCTGGGCTGTTCACGTAGGGGCATATTTGCAAAAGAGCTTCAGAAAATTCACTTCTGGATCGACTGGTTTCCTGTCAGAAAATTGTGCAAATATAAATGTTGGTGACCAATTTTCCCATCAACATTTTCTTCTTTTTCAGTCGTCTTTTAATGTCAGGACAATTTTCTTCTTTTTTTGTTACTTCAAGGCTTTAACTTCATTTGGTACTTTCTCTCTCACTGACAATTTTCTTTCTACTAGCTGGTTACTAAGGAGGATGTGCACGCGTTTCACATGTATTCATACAAGTAATTTCAGTAGTGACCGTGAGAGCGTTGGCTGTAACAACGTTTCAGTAGTATGTATAAATGAAATCTCTCTAGCGTACAGAAGTTACCTCCGTTACACCGGATGGCATGTTTTGAACAGCGAAAAGCTCACACAAACCCCATGTTAGAGCATACATACACATTTTAAATATTTATACAAATGTACACGAAACACTTGCACTTGTATCTAAACTTTTCATATCTTTGTAATCGTATGTAAGAGACTGCGTTATGAATGTATCATAAGTGTTCAAATATATATATATATATATATAAATATATATATATATATATATATATATATATTTATACACAACTTTTCATATGTGCATGCATGAGTGCTTCAGATAGATATATGTATAAATGTTCAACTTGTATGCATGTGAGCATTTCATATGTGTATATGACACAGTATATATGTATGCATGTGTGTTTCTTGTATGTACGGGTGTTTCAGACGAGTATGCATATGTTATGTTTCATATATGCGCGTGCATAGCTTTACAGTGCCTGTTTGTATGTGTGAGTGATTCAGTAGTGAGTCTGATAGCGTTTCAATAGTGAACGTAAGAGTGTTTTGTCAGTATGTGGGAGATTGAGTCCTAAACGGCCCCTGATAGATAAGAGTCCTGCTTATGTAACGCACTATAAGATCCCATACACAACTCAACCAAAGACTAAAGTGGTTTGGAGTAAAAATCTTTCCCCACTCCAACTTAGTTCCCACAAATGTGTTACAAAACAAAAGCAGCATGAAAAAGACATTGCTGTCACCGCGCCTGTCCCGGCTGTCAGTCTTCGAGCATTATACCACTGCTGAGAACGACTTCACAGTCGTGTCTCTCGCAGTCGGCACTTCGTTTCCACAACACCCTGCTCTTTCCTGGAAGCACTCCGTAGCAGTGTGTCTCTGTGGGCTCCTCCCCCCGCCCTCCCCTTCTGCCGAGAGTCACTTCGGTGCCATGTCTCACAGTTGTCTCTTTCCGGTATGTCTGTCTTACACGTTGTCTCTGCTGCCCGTGCAAAGTGCATTCCTTGGTGCTTCGTGTAAACTCAGCTACAGTCAAACTTGTTTCTACTTTCCCTCTTGTCTGTTTGCTGGCCCAGCTGATGGCTCTGCAGTGTTTGGCCAGTTAAGCCTATTGGCTTAATTACTATGTGTGATAAAGCCAAGTTGCTTCTCCATAGAACGGTTCATCAAGTATTAGTTTTGTGGTCTGTTGTTTCCCATTTTGCAATAATCTACTCCTTATATCGGAGTTCAGATACTGTATTATTTGGTGAAATGTCAACAATCTGTGAATTATTCCTCTGTTAGGTTGCATTTTTGTATATTTTATACAGTACATCCGAAAAGTATTCACAGTGCTTCACTTTTTCCACATTTTATGTTACAGCCTTATTCCAAAATGGATTAAATTCATTATTTTCCTCAACATTCCACACACAACAACCCATAATGAAAAAGTGAAAACTGTTTTTTTGAAAATCTGTTAAAAAATAAAGACATACGAAAACATCACATGTACATAAGTATTCACAGCCTTTGCTCAATACTTTGTTGAAGCACCTTTGGCAGCAATTACAGCCTCAAGTCTTCTTGGGTAGGATTCCACAAGCGTGGAACACCTATTTCTGGGGAGTTTCTCCCATGTGCCTCCATACAATTCTGTCTCGGAGGTCTACAGATAATTCCTTGGACTTCATGGCTTGGTTTATGCTCTGATGTGCACTGTCAACTGTGACCTTATATAGACCGGTGTGTGCCTTTCTCAATCATGTCCAATCAACTGAATTTAGCACAGGTGGACTCCAATCGAGTTGTAGAAACATCTGAAGGATGATCAGTGGAAACAGGATGCACCTGAGCTAAATTCTGAGTGTCATGGCAAAGGCTGTGAATACTTATTTACATGTTATGTTTTTGTTCTTTATTTTGAACAGATTTGCAAAAATGAGCAAAAAACGTTTTTCACTTTGTCATTATGGGTTGTTGTGTGTAGAATGTTGAGGAAAATAATGAATTTAACCCATTTTGGAATAAGGCTGTGACATAACAAAATGTGGTAAAGCGCTGTGAATACTTTCCGGATGCACTGTACGTTAGTGGTGTGCGCATGTGTGCATCTGTGTGTTCACAGCCGATCTTTAGCTGACTCCTCTTAAATGACCGGTAGGTGCTGCAAGTTTCAACAACTGCTGCAGTCAGATATCCATTCCTAGTTTGGCTGCAAACGCTGGCCCAGCGGTATACCTCATCTAATTTCCCATTAACGCACGCACATGATTGTGACTCCATGGGGCGGTGCTTAGTGCTTAGTGTGTGGGTGGGTGGCAGAGAAAGAGAGATTGAGACAGATGTCGGGTCTTGCTTGTTAGGGAAAGGTCAGCAGCAAAGTTGTCTAATGCCAGTAAATGATGTCATGGTGATACACAATGCCTGCACGCAGCCCGCTGCAGAAGACTGTAAAGCAAAGTCGTCGTTGTCTATGGGTATGTATTTCACATCGTACCTCAAGGACCGCTCTTCCGATCTACTTCGCAGTTAGCGATTGTATTTGTCGGGGACCTAAGGGAGTGCTGTGTCCAATTTGCACTCACTATTATATAAACAAGTCCACGACGCTCTCTCGGGCAGCATCAGAGTCACTGCGCAGGGAGTGGTTCTTAACAGGTCGGCAGTCAGCACTTCCTCGGGCTCCTCTACAACCCTGCAAGGAGTAAGACCAACTTACTCCTGTGTCGAGCAACTGAACTCGTGTCTTCATTGGTGCATCTGTGGCAGGATACACTAGCGGTCTGGAGTGGAGGTTAGTCAATAGTGTTTTGTATTTATTTAATCAAATGGCAGAGCAGTATTTGTTGCAGACATTCTATGGCGGAGATCTGCGCTCCTCTTGGTGCCCTTTTCCAAGCGTTTTCGGTGTGTTTGAACCACTGGGAAGAAAGCGAGCCAGGCAACCATCTGTTTTCAAATGTTTCCTTTGGGGAATTGTTGCAGTCCATTGAGACTAGAATCTTGTATATCACCCATCACTACAACTTCTTAAGAGGCAAGCTTTTAACCAGCTCTCGGCGGACAGCATGCTATAGTTTTCTTTCGACTCACAATACAGAAGTAGGCATCCAGAATGAACTAAACCCTAACGCGGCTTCAATCCCTGGAGTCTGCACAGGCGTGCATTATTTCTATTTACCATTTACCTTTTTTGCTACACTTCTACCTTCAGTCCCTCCACTCAAAGGACATTATGGTGATACTTGTAGTAATTGTAGTGTTCTTTGAATGCTGAGCATACAACATATACTTCTTACTTATTTCAGGTTTTTCACAAGTTTTATACAAGTTTTTGAACAATTCTGGCCATGGCGGAGTCTCATTAAAGCCAAAGAACAGAAATCATATTACATATATAACCATATTTGCTTTCTTGCAATTAAGTTTCAAACATTAGTGGTCCTGCAGTCATCCATAATGTAAATGGTGTTGCAGGAATGTAGGCTTCAATTCGAAATGACTGTGCAATGGTCTTTCCCTTATTTATTAGTCACGGTTTCCAACACAACTAGTTGCTAGTTCAAAGCCACCAGACGGGTCACTTTCTTTTTTTCTTTTTTTTATTATTTGTATTGGAAAACAAGAAAATGGTCTTCCACCCATTGATTGGTTAAGAGTCATGGTAACCACGAACCAAAACAAGATAGCAGGAAACGGTTGATGAATAAAGCATGGGGCACTAGAGAGTTGTGTAACCCTTTTAATTTTGCTGGAAAACCCTGACATTTAGCATCGGGACCCTTCTATTTCTGTACACACTCAACTCCAGCAGACATCCTCGAGACGCATTCTTGATTCAGACATATCTCTCCTCCTTTCACTGTTTGAAAAAAAAAAAAAGGAATTTGGAGATGGAATTTAGGGTTGAAGCTGATGTGATTTAGGATTATTGAATCTCAATGACTCCACCTGTAGAAACAGTGTATTCATTGTTTAGCCCAGCAACTGTATCTGTGTATAGTTTCAGCAAATTTGAGGCCCTGTTTTCTAATTATGTTTGATGTGGAGTATAAATGTCACGATGGCAAAATCAGGAATATTGATTGTGTTGGAAATTAGTGTAACGATTTAAATAAGAGGCATTGCTCTATTTTCAAAATAAGATTCCTTTATTTGATATTTAATATTTACATTCAAGATTGATGTTGTATGTTACACCCATGACTATTTTAGGCTCTAATTTGTATCTTATTATTAAAATGTATTTAATAAGAGCAGCAGCAAACCATCTCAGTGTTGGACTATTTAGTATTGCCAAAAAATACCAGGATGGTCTCATTTTGCAGTACACAAGCCAGCGTGCTCTTCTAGGTATTTTTGAACCTGCACAGTGGATGTGTGAGCAAGCGGGTCCCAATTGAATGCATGCTGCATGCAACATACTTAGTAAACTTAGGAAAAGGTGTTTATATGTATGAAACACTGCAGTGACTGATTGTAGTCAATTAGTTGCTGATTAGACGCAGCTGTATATAAGGAGCACACACGTTTGAAGAAAGGCCGCCGGTAGAGAGGCAGGTCTCCGCTTTATGCATTTGCCCCATGGCCGCTCAGGCATTCTAACAATATTACATGTATTATGAATGAGCTTACAGCACTACCCTTCCAGATATAAGGGGCTGAGTGTCAACTAATATACTGTGAATAGTTTACAAAAGCAATGCGTCGTGACCAGTGAATAAAAACTCAACAATGCTCATGAGGACGAGGACCGGGGATGTGTTCATTGACAGTGAGTTGGACCAGTCGGTTTGTGTGCGCCAGTCTCACGGAAACTGTGCATGAAGAATAGAGTCGCCTTGGTCAAGCAGAAACATGCTTTTAGTGGAGTTCTCTGCTCTGTTTCACTCTTTCCTACTGCACATCCCACCTAAAGGATGTCTTTTATCTTAAACTCTCCGTTGCCTGTGCTGTTCACCGTGCATAACCACAGTAC
Source organism: Gasterosteus aculeatus (assembly GCF_964276395.1). Taxonomy (NCBI): domain Eukaryota; kingdom Metazoa; phylum Chordata; class Actinopteri; order Perciformes; family Gasterosteidae; genus Gasterosteus; species Gasterosteus aculeatus. Next base: position 14,216,288 of record NC_135707.1, on the reverse strand, counting down.
GGTGCTTTGTAAGCACAAATCCCTCAGCTTGCGGTTGTATTTACAAAGAGGCATCTTTTATCACCCAGTGAACTATTCTCCATCGAGTGACCTGCGTATAGCTTCTCTCTGCAGAATGGCTTTTAATGTCTTGGTATATTCATGTATAATTAAAATGTATACATTTATGTGAATTCTCACAATTAATTGCAGCAGGTAGAGCGCTCAGTTACCCTTAGCTAGTATAAGGTGGGATACGAAGCGATAACTTTCCCCTGCAAGGTACAATCAGTCGGCCGACCTGTTGAAAATGTGATGCCCGCTTGATAAGGACGGGACTCCCTCCAGACGTTCACTATAACAGTGGGTGCCTTCGCACAGCAGGGCGACAACAGTCCTGCCAAAATGTGACTGAAAACCATCTGGAGCTCACCAGGAACCGGTGCCGTCTGTTACTGGGAACCCACTCTCAGGCTGGCCAGAGCACAGTGGTTAGTTCGTGACCAGTCAAGGTATAAGGGAGGTTTATACCCCTGCTCCCTTAAGGTTTAAGGGTTTAAGGGAGCAGGGCCTCTGGCTGTGTGAATACGAAAAAATATACATACTTTGAAAATGTAAATGCAGGCTGTGCTTTCCCGCGTAGTGTTAAAGGAGCTCAGATGTGTTTCCTGAGGATCCTGTATGATTAAGTGTTGTATGCTGACACGCATACTCTTCTTTGGTCCTGTTTATTTTAAAGCATATTCCACTTATCCCACTTCAATTTAAGTGAGAATGCACTGCTTTAGGACAACCCGGGGGAAGGCTGTTTAGGGCTCTGTGTATTATCATGCAACAGTTTTATTTTTAAAGGCTGTATTGTGCTTTAATGTCAAACCTACCTTATGGCAGCCCTCCAACAATGCAGCAAACACTGCTTTAATGGATTCTTGCTCCACATCTCCTTGAATATATTCCAAAGTCATTATACTTGGTTAAAGTAATACTTTCGTTTAAACCCACATGTGAGAAAATGTTAAGGATCCTCCCACTCCCTTTGTAAAATAGCTCTTTTTAATTGTATCTCTGGTTTTCTGTCACGATGCCTCTCTGGTTACTTTATACTTCTACCCAAATATCCTCTCTAGCCACTCCTGCTTCACTGCCTTCAGGAGTTTTTTTAAATCTTTTTTGGCGGTCTGCCGTGTTTACGTTCATCCACCCACCTACTTGGACCTGTTAGCTCTTTGAGTGGGATTCTGTGTCAGCATGTGTACGTTTGTGGGTTTTCCTTTTTCGAGGGTTGTCTGTATGTGTTATCTATATTTTTTGACGGGGATTTATATATTTTCATACCCACGAACCCTGACCTTACGGTTTGCTTACTAAGACAAAAGTTCTGCATTATGTATATATGCCTTCAAAAAGTTATTGCTTTGTTGTGCTTTCTTGCCTTCCTATGTATTAATGCTGCTGCAGTAAGCAGCCGATCTAGGTGTTCCAATCACTTGGCTCCCAGTTTCCTAAATTCGATTATATTTAGACGTACAACGGAGCTAACGCTTACACCGGTATCATTGATTTGCATTCTGTCTTATTGTTGAATTGCGTTCAATGGTAAAAAAGATAGTAGCGAATGTCAATTAGAATCTTTTAAAATGTAGTTTTTGGGGAGCAACTTAAATAAATAGCAGCGTTTTGAAAGAAACATTTTCATAGCAATGTAAAACAGATATAACAGAGCAGATTACTTCCTGTTTGCCTTCTTCACACAGGTTTTAGGCAGATCATAATAACATAAAAACTACTATAGATGACAAAAGTAAAGTAAAGGGGTTTATACTGAGTAAATTGAAATAGTTTTTTGGGCTGGTGGTTAGAACGTTTTTTGAGTGAAAATTGTAATTGGTACGTCAGAATTGGAGGTGTAGTTAAAGTTCATCTTAGGAATTTATTTGCAAGCTTACAAAATTAGCTTGCAAATGACACAACTCAATCTTAGTTTGATCAAAGGTATTTGATCAAACTAAGATTGCAATTTGTGTATCAACAATACAGAACAAAGATATTTGTTGCTCTGCCTACGATATACATTCCCGTGTATTATAGTTCCTTCCTTTTCAATGGAAAACTGCCAAATTTCTTGCATTAATGAAGGTCATAGTTTGTATCAACCACGGCCTTCAAACCATTATTAAAAGGCACGGCAAGTGAGTCTGCATCACTTTGTTCAAATGGAGTCACATTTCTCTGTCAAATAATACTTTGGGGATGGTTTTTTAATTTCCCTATGATGGCTTCAGATAACAGTCGGACGGATTTTGCGATTACAGCCACCAATAGAAAAGCTTTTTTTTTGAGTTTCCAAATGATATGACAGGACAGCGAAATGATGACTCATCCAATTATCATGCATTTAAAAGCCCATTAAAATTAGCTGCTCTGTGATTAAGTGTTTAATATTTGGTTATATTCAGATGATCCCATGTAAATGCAGTGTTCAACAATGAAACAATACCTGATGTGTTTCGATTGTTCCCATATTGTGCAGAAGAATGATTGCTGTCCACACTTGTGTGTTGTGACTCTGTCCCAAGCAATAGGTTTGGATTCGTGCCCAGAGCCGCTGCCTCCCAGTAACGGCCAGAGAGTGGGCGACCGCTACACTGTGGGGGACATGGTGTCCTTCCAGTGCGATCAAGGCTTCTCGTTACAGGTAGGTGAAAGCACACAGTGCTGCCAAAGCAGATATCCAGCTCTCTCACGGTTGTAAGTGAATAATATCCAACTGCCTGGAGTGACACTTTCAAAGGAATACCTCAAAGGACGAATCTGTCAAGGCATCGTTAGAAAATACTTATTCCACGGAATTTGTGTGTGTGTGTGTGTGTGTGTGCGAGCGAGCACGTGGAACTGTGTCCATTAAAATACATCCGTGAGTGCACAGGGTGGTTGACTGTCCTTGTGTATAAGCCTCCAGCCTTGTTGTGTGTGCTTTGCTTTCATTCTTCACTATTTGGATGTTCTTGTGAGAGTGTGGGTCGATTACTCTGCAGCTTTCACTTGCTACAATCTTCCTCGTGTAGATACTGTAGCCATGACTTTATGAGCTGTCGAAGCCCCCGATGCCACGGGCGACTGATTGTGTTAACCGTCGCCTCACTAATCCCGCACCGATTTTTCATCCCGGCTCAGGAATACACAGCTTTTCACATTCTCTCCAGACCAACCAGCAACTTCTAAGACACGTCTTCAGGCTGTGTTTCTGAAAACCTGGAACAGACCAGAGGCCAGTGTAGAAACCAAACCGCATGTGTGGCTGAGTCTTCTGGGTTCAGGTGTATTCCGTGTGTCCTCGCGCATGTGTGTAGTACAACTGTCTACTACAAACGCGCCTCGGGTAGATATCTTCAGGTTCAGCATTCGCGTGTGTGAGATGGCTGCAGGATGTAAAGTTATGAATGTATCTAACAGGAGTTTCTGGAATGCACAGAATTTTGAGAGGATTAAAACAACATAGCGTTGAATATTTTACAGATGATTAACCTGCAGTATCCAACACATTAATATTATTATTCTTTATTCAACAGTTCTTCTCTATAGTCAGACCCCACGTGCTACTCCCAACCAGCAGTAATCGGTCCTTCTCTTAAAAACCATCAAATGTTTACACGCACAGATCTCAAGAGGATTTTGAAAAAATCCCCAAATCTGATTGTTAACCAATTCTAAAGATCCACAGTGATCAAATCTGCCTGCAGAAGACATGTCTGTTTTATATCCTGCTTTTACTTGTTTTTTTATTGCCCTGTATTTTGGAGCTGGTGAAGATATTGTTTTTGTTTGTTTTCCTCAACAGGGTAATGCATATATTACCTGCATGCCTGGCCCCGTCAGAAGGTGGAATTACCCCGCACCTCTATGTTTAGGTAATGTATTATTTCATCCAGTCTGACATTGCCAGTATGCAGGGTTTCGATGATGTTATATTGCACGACAAATCCATTTTTGTGGCATAAAACGCGGATTGTCAGTTTCTTTTGTCTTTTGCCCTTTGCCCTTCTCTGATTGATGTTCTGTTTTATGTCTTCTAATGCAATAATTGACACTGATACACAGCCACACAATGGATCAATGCCCTCACATAGAACTTATTGTTTAACGGAAAGCAACCACTCCATTGTAAGACCAGGGGACTGCGTGATGGGTGGGCGTGTAGGCTCGAGTGGGAGATTATGAATTTTCTTTTTTCCACCTCAGTTCAAAATCAATAAGACTTTGCAGCATCTCAGTGTGTTGTTTGATTTCTGATACCGCTCATGAGTCTCCACTCTCCCCAAACGCTTGCTCTAGAGTTGATTGTCACGGTGATAGATTGCAGAGATTACTGAGGAGGTGCAGAAGCGTCTCTTTTGACACCTCTCAGTTCTGTTGCCCCCAATTACACATGTACACAAACACACATTAGCCGGAACAATGGCTTACAGAGTATTTTCAACACACAAAAGATTGTGCATGCAAGCACACGCTTACTTGCCTCCTTGGTGTAAATTTTCTGTCCCTGTGGTTTTCACAGTTCACTGCAGACATAAATCCCAGCTTTACTGTTGAAAGGCCTGTTCATGGACGCCTGTATTAGCTCGTTAGCGCTACTCCTTGCTCGTTTACTGTACACACGCCCACTCCAAAAGCCCAGGATCTGCATTCTCTCTGTTGCTGATGAACCTGCATCAAAGTGGCCGCCTGCACCCAACACGGGCCGCGTAACATCCTCCTGAGTGCCTCTTATCTTCTCTTTCATTTCAAACAAGAACAGGTCAAGCTTGTTTTCCCACCCGCAGCGCGATTGAATCTTGATCGTCTAGCCAAGGCTCATTCTGCCCTTGGTGGATATTATTCAAAGAAATGGCAGCAAGAATGTTTGTGTTCCCAAACCTTTTCCACAAAAAATTGGCCTGTGTGGTTCGGGATTTGGGAAAAAGACTACACATTTACTTACGTCTGGTGGGTCACACTGTATTAAACCTGGGTCTTTATGGACAGACTAGGATACGAGCCTCACTAGAGGTGGATGAGCGTGTTTTTTCTCCAACACAGTCAACATAAAAAATATGTTGCAAGGGGAGATAGAGGTGCTCACCGCCACCGCTGAACAGAACTCTGACCCTATATTGTGTGGAAGTGACTTGATTATTTTAATTTAAATCGCCATCCAACATGGATGTGCCCGAGTCAGTTATCATTTCACGGCGGCCCTTACAGAGCGTAGCGATGTACGACTCCATCCACCCACCCACCCGCACATCTGCTTCCCCAATCCTAAGCTCATAAAGCACACTCGCAGCACTTCATTTTCTCTCTTGCCCACACAAGCTGTTGCAGTCTGCGTATAATACATGAGCATATAACACACACACACACACACACACACACACACACACCTTTTGAGCACTTGTAGCAAAATGCAGGAAATAAACCGCACTGCTACTCGTCCCCCTCTATTGCACATACGCACAAGAATTATGTCTGTTCTTTGCCCTGCCGCCATATTCCCCCCCCGTCATTGTTTTTTCTTTGTTTTCCCACGGAGGCGTTCTGTGCAGAAGTGACATGTTCTTTCTCCTCTGTTGGTCTCTCACAGCTCAATGTGGCGGCGCCATGACAGACTTCAGCGGCGTCATCCTCAGCCCAGGCTTCGCAGGGAACTATCAGAGCAGCCTGGACTGCAACTGGAGAGTTCAACTCCCCATTGGTTTTGGTCTGTCATCCCCCCCCTTCGGCCTTTTCTGGCTCTTTCTTTGTTGTGCTTGCTCTAATGTTCCTCTCTGCTGCTTCCCTCTGGCTTGTTCTGTTAACCCCTCTCAACTTGTTATTGTGTTTAAAAAAAGAACCTGCTCGTTGTATGCATGTCTATCATGTAACATCATACCCAGTACCTGAAAATGCTATACACATTTATTCACTTATACTTTATTCCTATATTCCTTCTCATTTTGCTTTTTAGGGATCCATCTGCAGTTTCTGAACTTCTCCACTGAGCCTGTTCATGACTATCTAGAAGTGCGCAGCGGAAACCTGGAGACGGCAACCGTGATCGATCGTTTCAGTGGCCCCGTTGTGCCCAACTCTCTCTTCAGCACCACCCATGAGACCACTCTCTTCTTCCACAGCGACTACTCCCAGAACAAGCCTGGCTTCCACATCGTCTACCAGGGTAAGGCACAAGCTTCGGTCCTAGCGGCGAGTTAAAACGGGCTGTCGGCATAGCAGCCGCTGTAACAGAGCACCTAAAAGAGCACAAGTCGGGTTGGATACAGACATGGATTAGTCCTGCAAGGCCAAAGGCCTTCACTACGGTTGTACGATTCCAAAAGGCAAAAGTAAATCAATGCTGAGCTCAGCGGAGGCATCCAATATCACATTATTGAATGATGGTTACGCTGGCTACACCAGTGGGGTATTTCATGTGCTGAAGCCGGTTTGGAATTATTTATCCATTTACTTCATGACAATATTTTGAAGTGAAGTCTTTTACAAGTTTTCTGTTTTTCAAAATGTCAACGTTCAGAAAAAAGAAATATGACCTGGGTGGGCTTCAACCACCAGTAGGAGGGAGTTTTGTTTCTCTGGAGTGTGTGTGGGTGTTAAATATATAGGTTAAATAGTGTCAAATTGGTGAAAATGTAATGTTTGTGTGTGGGTGTCTTCTGAAGATAATAACATCAATTAAAACCTAGAAGAATAGTAACAACACGCAAGTACACGACATTTGGAAATTAATTATAGTGGCAAAAAATAGACTGTTTTTCAATGCAAAAGCATATACTGTACTGATGAAGGAATGTGACATATGTAGATATTATTGCAGTGATGGTGTTTGATAATTCGCTTCTTATCAGTGTGTTGTTGCTTTTTTTGGTCTGTTTTTCCAGCATATGAGCTTCAGAGGTGTCCGGACCCGCGGCCTTTCAGTAGCGGCATAGTAATCGGTCAGGACTACAGTGTGGGGATGACCATTTCCTTTGAGTGCCTCCAAGGTTACACGCTGCTCGGGGAGCCGTCCCTTACATGTCTGCATGGAGTCAGCAGAAACTGGAACCACCCCGTACCTCGCTGCGAAGGTGCCTCACTCGTGCCTCTTATGAACACAACACTGGTTTTCTAGCTAGCGATGTTTATTTACCAAACAACAAGTGGAGGGAAAAAGAGCAGCACTGTTTTAACGAGAATTCTTCCTCCAAATAGCATACGTTTACAGTGTCAACAAACTATATGCATTAAATGTTTTTATTTGATATTTTTTGTCAGTTTTTGCGCAAATGCGCGAACAAATCTTTGGGAAAGTAATACGTGCTTTTCTCTAAGATGCTGACTGAAGTGCAGACGGAAATGCTTTTCCATCACCATTACCTGCTGAAAATACAGTGTTTGAAGTTATTTTGAAAACAAGAAAGTAGGTTCTTCTGTCTGCCTTAGAGTCCTGTCCCTTATTGTCGCACATGAAAGCAGCCAACTCACTTTCACCACTCCTTTACTGAACAAAGTGAGTAAAGTGACACAGCCCGATATAATGATGAATGGAGAATTTGCTGGTCTTTATTACAAAGCTGATGACACCGGTCTGCGTTGTAAATTTCAAGGACACCGCTCAGATGTTGCTCCGCTATAATAAATTATGGCTTTTCTCCCATCAGTTAATTCAAGCAGAAACGTGGGTTTAAAGTCCACAACCAGAGTTTAGTATTTGTCCGAGAAAGTGGTAAAAATAGTGGGGGTTTTATGTTCAGTTTGTCAAATTTGCAGTTCTTTTTTTGGGATCCCCAAGGCAGCGCTTTTGCTTTGACTCCCAGTTCAAAGTCAAATCTTAACACACCCTCTGAAGTGATATGACGGGCGAGTTTTAGTGTCTGAACTACTCCGGTCCATCAGGTTCAGAGCAAAGAGTTGCCATCCCCTGCAGTTGTGTCTAAAATGTGCATCCGTACTTCGGTGATAACCCAGTGACACACACGTATGATTTGGTTTTATCAACAGTTAAGTGCCGATATTGTCATGAAAGCGAGTTTTATGATACACGGTGAATCAAGCCTCTCTGATTTTCTCTCTCTCTCTAGCTCTCTGCGGTGGTAATGTAACATCCATGAATGGCACGATTTACTCTCCTGGACACCCAGCCGAGTATCCACACTTCCAGGACTGCATGTGGACTGTCCGAGTGCCCCCTGGCTATGGCATCTACATCAACTTCTCTGTTATCAATACAGAGCCAATCTATGACTACATCACTGTGTGGTAAATTTTCATTTCCCTCTCTGCATGACATTTTTCATCTGCTTATGGCAAACATCAAACACAGTGTTTACAGCTACAAACTAAGGTTTTTATTTATATTTTTGCTTAAGGAAAAACTGCACAGTATAGGAGTTTTTTTTATACTGTACTTTATACGGATTCCGATTCAATCTGTATTTTCCTCCATAGAGCATCATTTTCTTTCAAAGAGCAATCAAACACCGACAACAAGGATCAAGCATAAATAACAAAGGGGTGACAGAGGACACAACACAGACTATACACAAGTACATAACTAGAGTACAGACTGTTGTTGCTGCAGAGCATATGAGGCCAAATACCTTCTAGTTGAAGAATGTCCCATTCCGAGAGCTGTGTGGAAACAATGAAAGGAATTTTGCAGTTTGTAATGCGATCGGCAAGCTGGACAAGTTTTGCTCAAAGCTCTTAGTGTGACACCTGTACTAGATGAGCCACAAGAAATCCAAATATGTTGATTCTTCTCTGGTAATCTGCGGATTCATTTTCATTGTGACAGCCCCCTTGCTAAAACAAAATAGTACAATTCTGGTACGTGATAAAACCAGAGGGACTGAAGTTGAACGCTGTCCCACCGTTTGTCCCTCCTCTCCAGTGAGTTTTATGCAAAACGACAGAAATGTGTGCAGCTCTGAGTTGTTAGTACGTACAGACCTTTTTCTCTTGCCAGATAATTGTACGGCAGTAAGCTTTGTTGTACTACACGTCTGTTATCAGTCCAGCGGCTGCCTCACCCGCCGTATCCCCCCCTCTGCTCTACCTTTCTGAAAGCCTTTCTGTAGGACGGGTGGCCTCGGGCAGTCATGGACCTCACCTCATGGGTGCTAGAGGACGGAAATGCCTTTCAGCATAGCATGGGGGGGGGGGGGTGTGGGGGGCTACTGGCGCTACTGTTTTCCAATGAAAAAGCACACAGACAATCTGTTCCCCGATGGCAACATTTCATTTCCCTGCCTGACTGCCGTCTCCCATTTTGCTGAAATTGCGCTAAGGCTCTTTTTTTTTAATATGCAATATATTAAAGGAACACGTACATTAAAAAAAAACATTTAATATGCATCATTCTCTCGAGCCACCTGAAAGTGCCTGTAATGAAGTACTGTCCTCTTGTACAAAAATGGCATTCATATATATATTGGAAAAGCACTGTGTTCTCGCATGAGTCTTATTATTCTCTGGGAAAAGAAGACCACGGTGCATCACATCCCCAAAAACTGTATTCAACTTATTTAGGGAGCTTATTCCTGAACACAAATCACGGCAGTAGAGGGTTTGAAAGCTCTTCCCTGCTGTCATTAGTGGAGGTGCTTCTGTGTTCTCTGCTGTCAGCAGCTAATTCGCCTCTCATAAATGGCTTTATGGCAAATGACAAGTTCTATCTTCACCCCACAGCCATCCACCTATCTATTCACCTTGGGACGGAGATATGGAGAAATATTCTCTGTAAATGTAATTCTCCATTGCGATAGGGAGACATGTCATTATGTAATGATTTACCACCATACCAAGTGACATGATAAATCAAGGTACATCATCACTTATGCATATATAGGAATCATTTGAAAGCAATTCTGTCATGTTTTGTTCTGCTCATGCAACACTGCTTTCAATCACCCAACAGAGCTAAAGATAATAACATTTTTACCTCAGTAGAAACAGTATGTGGAATTTCTAGAGGTTGGCAAATCTCTCAACCATCTCAAACAATGTATTTTGCTATGATGACTGCCCCCTCTTCCACTCCTCTTTTTTTTTCTGCCACTTCCCCCTGGCTTCACCTGGGGAGGAGTCTAAGGTCCAGTTGAGCTAGAATCTATAAGCATACTCTGGATCAGACCCGCTGGTTCCCGTCCCATTCCGACCTGCAGGATAAAGCTCCACAGGGAGGCATCCCAGAGGCGTCTGCATTAGATGTCTGAGCCACCCCAACCAGCTCTCTTTAGGAGGAGCAGTAAAGGTCCACTTCGAGCCCCCTCCCCCCCCCCCCCATATATATCCGTCTTCTCATTGTGTGACCCCCAAACTGCACAGGCAGCCCATTTCAGCTCTTTGTATCCGTAAATTGAGAACTTCACCTTCAGGCTTAACTCACATTTTCAACATGACATTTCACACTACATCGTACCCTCATTTGGGATCAAGCACCCTTGATACTTCAAGTCTTTCACTTCAACTGCCATAGGTGGGTGCTGTCCGGGAGATGAGTCAGGCATGACAGGCTCATGACATTGAGGCCCTTCAGCGTCTCATCCACCACTGGCAACGTGCCAATAACTATTTCAGTGACTTTTACGGCCCTATCCTCTTGTCGTTTGTTCTGCTGTATGGTACCTTCCTTAAGGCGTTGTTACTTGCTTCCATCTCTAGAAACGTACTATTTGTCACGTCTTAAACACATTATGATGTTGGTGGTCAATGAAATTCAGTTTATATGTCATGTGGTACACTCCCATAGACATGTCAGCCTTTACAGATAACCACGTTCGCTTATAAAAGAGTGAAAGTCAGAGAGGTCATTATGATTCAATTACATTTCCCTTCCAAGTGCTACAGTTCCGTTAATAGTATATAATGTTATTTACAGCTTTGGGATTTTATATTCTTCATAGATTCCTTTTCTAAGCATTTCTTCCTTCCAGGGGTCTGAAGCACAGTGATAACCAGAAACCCTGATTATGTACACGCATGTACAGGATTTTAACAAAACTAATTTAAAGGAGTGCGTCGAGGAAAAAATAAGCCTCAAACGTGAATGTGGATTTTGCACATTTTTCTTCTTACTTATCTTTTTATCTTATTACATTGTATATAATGTGTATCTTTTTATTGTATTTTCTTCCCTGTACATGCTGCTGTGATACCAAAATGTCCCTCTTGAGGGATCGATAAAGTATCCATCTATCTAATGCCTTTAGCCGTATTTGTTTGGCAACGTGCACGTAAAAGCACGGCGAGGTTTGTACCTAGTCAATACATACACTTCCCCGCCACTGATGCCCAAAAAACCCATCAACTTCATTGTCACAGAATTTTTGTTTTCACTGTTTTGACTTTGGCGGATCCATGATAGAAAGAGAAGGAGGTCTTTTCACTTAGTGTGCGGGTCAGTGGGTGGAGAGAGGCGCTGATTACCTGGCGAGCTGTAGCTTTCGTAAATACAACACCGACGTAAAGTATCACAGCGAGCGCTTTCTGCGGGTTGTCTGTGGCGCTGAAAACGCTACGTTTGCAAATGTACATACATAGGCCCTCCGTCTGCCTCCTCCCTTCACTCTTTCCATCTCTCTCTTTTAGCCCCCTCTTAACCTCAACTCCCTCCCCCTCTTTGCATTCAGGGACGGACCTGACCAGGCCGCCCCTCAAATCGGTCAGTTCAGCGGCAACTCTGTTCAGGAAGGCGTGTCCACCACCGCCAATCAGGTCCTCATCAAATTCCACAGTGACTTCAGCACCAGCGGCTTCTTCGTGCTGCATTATTACGGTAAACCCTCTGATAGCAGCTATGTAGAGCCCTTGTCCCGCACTGCTGTAATGACGGCTAATCTCTTGAGCTTTACTTTTCCACTTTGCTGGAACCCTACAGTGGTAATGAAGACCTCAAAAGAACAGAGGGAAATTGTCCTGGCGTTTATATGTACGAGGATCTCCTTTCACGTTCCCTCTGTCATGAGCCGTTATTTAGCTTTTATCATTTCGGTACATGGCACTTCTATGTCATGATAAATGATGTTCCTTGTAATGCCTGCACTATTTAACCCCCCTTTGAAAATAAGTTGATTGATGAAATGTACCCCATCCCAGCTAAATTAGTGATGTTTTTATTGAGGATTATGAAGAGTAATAGATGGCAATTTACCATCTAATGAAGTTTCAGCGTGATGCAGTAGTAAAGAATGCGCTGTAGGTAGAACAAAAAAGAAATGCATTGTTCTCACACTCACGCACGCTTGAGTTCACACAACACGCGATGTTGCAGATTTCAGCCTTCTTTCTTTTCCCAACAGCATACCAGCTAAGAGCATGTCAGCCACCCCCTCCGGTTGCAAACGCTACTATCCTAACCGATGATGAGGAGTTTGAAATAGGTTTGTCTTATCTCATTTTTCTCGTTGACTGGCCGGGGACAGTGTGTAATAAAACAAATTCGCACCAGACGTACGGGAATTTGCTTGGACAGCCATGAACCCAGGAAACAGGAATAGATGTATGAAATGTTTTAGCTATCAATTACTAAATCCTTTCCCCTGTAAGCGGCATCTTGCATTTTCCATTGACATTATTGTTTGAATGGTTATTTTTTTCTCATTATTTTTGTCAAAATATTGCTCCATGTATTCATTTTACAATTTGAAACACCTTTTGCTGTGGTTCATATTAAATTGTACATTTGCATTATATTTGTATGCATATCAATGTATGATATATAGATAATTGTCAACTTTCACCATCTCTCGAGTTTTTCTCCACCGTCTCAGGATTTTCCATCTATTCATACATTTTGCAAATAGTTAGAGGGCACAGTCTAAATATCATCAGTTTTCAGAAGTCAGTATGAAATTAGTATTATATTACCAGTGTCAGCCTAACTTGGAACATTTCGAATTTTGTGTGTGTGTGTGTGTGTGTGTGTATGAACAATTGTGTTGCTGTATTGTAATGAAGTGCCTGCAGCACTCCGCCTCTCTAAGGGCGCGTCAATCTTCATTAAAAAATGTGTTGTTGATTACTGTTTCAAGTGCTCGTAGTGAAGAGGCTTTTGCTAACAATTTGTGTTGGGGATGTGTGTCTGTGTGTGTTGGGTTGCGGCTGGGTGGGCTGATCATATCCACTACCGCTCGGCCTGTGTGTGTTTGTATGATTGTGGGTGTAAACGGCTTCTCAGGGGACATCATTCGGTACTCGTGCCTGCCAGGCTTCACTTTAGTGGGCAGTGAGATTCTGACGTGTCGACTTGGAGAGAGGCTGCAGATGGATGGACCCCCACCAGTCTGTCAAGGTTGGTTTATCCAATATGGGAGTCTATATTTTTTGCGTGGCTTTATAAATGTTGTGTTCCTTCCAATGTGTGTTCAAACAGGTGTGAAACAGGTTTCTACTCGTGCATATTCAGGTATGTACGCCCCCCCCCCTCCGGTGTTCTTGACACCACTTTGCCATGGTTAGACTCTGACCCCAAATCATGGACCGATGCTCCCCCAGAAGTGGCCCTTGACTGGAGGATCAGTGTGAAACAGATTACAGATCAGCAGTTTTCATCGACAAGTGTTTTTTTTTTTTGTAAAAAGGGAGATGGCGCCAGTCTATGCTGCTCGTTTCCCACAGGAGACTGTGAGTTTATATTGTACCCCTTTAATCCTTCCTCAAATGGCCCACTGAATACAATGATGTTTCAGGTCTTCCTTGGCAAGTTTTCTATTCTTTTTAAGGGACATGGATTTTTCAAACCGACGCAAAGGAGAATAAATGTCAGGGTTGTCTGCATCACAGATTTTGTTTAGACCAAAACCGTGCCTGTCATAGCGATGCATCTCTGACGCAGACAACACAGCGCTCTGAAACCTCGTATTCCCCATGGATAGACATTGCTTGAAGGCCCTTTGTCTAGTCTTGAGTTGATGAGCATTTGTCTTTCTATTTCTAGAAACTAAGAGTAATCGCGTTGGACATTCAGACACACAGCCTTTATGCATAAAGCATCTTGGAATAAGACTATTCATTGGGAACCTATTTGCTCATCCCTGATTTGTATTATTTAATAAATAACATGACATCCCGGTTCTTAAAATGTAGTGTTTTTGCGGCCAACATTGTTTTGCTCTTACGAGTAAGATGTACCTGATTTAATTTTACTAAAGGGACATGCAATTTGGAGAGAAGCAAATGCAGGGTTTTCCACTCATCCTGGAAAATGAGAGAAAAAGTCAAATGTCCCAAAAGGAATCTTGTCTTGTCAATAAAAACTATTTCAGCATTCCTCTACTTTTCTTTCACCATGATTAAAAAAGCTATTTTATCTTTCAGAGCTCTCCAAAATATGGATGTTACTGCCATCTAAAAGTGCCAAGAAATTGTCGGCATCATATTAACTGTCAAACGAGTTTATGAACCAGATTATTTTGAATAGGCTGCTCTTGGTTTGGCTCCGTTGCTTAAGTTGTCATGCTTGCTTGCGTTTTTCAACTGCAAAAGTTTTGTGTTTCATGATTCAATGCTGGATTGTAGCAATGGTCGTACTGTTGGACATTGTTGAAAGACTTGTATTACAGAGAAACAGAAGCAGGGGTAAGAACAGTAAATGGGAGCCCAAAATACCAGTTTAACACTGGCGTACAAATGTAATGATACTTTTTACCTTTCCAGCATTGTATCTGAAGATATAAATGCTACATTCCTACAGTCGAATGGACCAAAACATGGCATGAAATGTTTATTTATACATTTTTTATTCCTTTATAGTGAAGTATTCTGAAACTGTAGGTTGTGGTTGCTTTATTCTGTGATGGATTTTTCAAAATTTCTAATCATATAAGATCTGATTTCATAGCATCTGTGCAAGACTGCATATCTATCATATTGCATATTGCACAGATGGGAATAGTGTAGGACACGATGGCTCTCTACCTGAAAAAAAAACACCCTGGAAAAGGTTCTCTAGGAAAGCGTGGGGCCCCTGAAATAGTAACGGCCCAGCTTGAGTTGAGTTATCTGATCTGTGATCCAGACCCTTGAAGATATTGAACTGCTTTATTCATGAAGGCTACAGTACTGCCAGTCATGATATTAGTGCATGTGCAAATGTCAGACCAAAACCTTGTAATTCCATGCATGTTTGATCGATGTAGGTGCATACGTGTGAGTATCGTAAAGAACACGGCATATCTTTACTTTTTCGGCTTTGGGCGTTTTATAAACAATCTTAATGTATCATTCATGAAAGCACAAGGGGAATTAAGTCCTGTGCCATTGTGTTGGCTAGTTAGACGGTGCAGAATAAAGAGAAGAAAAATAACTTCAATGCATACCTGCAGACCACATTATGCTTCTCTGGCATACAGAGTCATGTTGAGCCTGACCGTAATGCAATTGCTGCGACTTTTTTTTCAATATTTCCTTTTACAGTTTCCTCTTGCTATGGTAACTCAGTTTAGGAATAACAAAAGAAATAGTTAAAAAGTGATTTGCTCTGTTTGTTCTCTGCCAAGTGAGGGCAGCCATTCACTTGAGACTGCTGGTTTGAAATATTCAAGCTCTGTTCTCATATTGGTTTTGCCAGCCCACCTTCTCATGTGTTACCATTACACAAAGCTCTGCCAAGACCAACCAGCTCCTCTCTGCTAAAACGTGCACACTCTACTTGAAATCATGTTACAAGCTTTAATTTGATGAGCTTGCCAAAGTCAAAGGGGTAAAGCATGTTGGGACTAATCTGGAAGAGCAGAACATTGTTTTTCAGTTTGTCTGTGTTGTGCAAAGCAATCGGTCAGACGGCACAATCTGATGTCGGGACAGCACAGGCTCTCGCACATCAGAGTAAATTGTGCTGCGCACTGCTAAATGACCGGGCCCTGTTATTCGTGTTAGGCTGTATACGGATAGTACACAGGAAATTAAATAAGGTTTTTAAAACGGTCACGTGAGAAAAGACAAGAGTTTGAAATTGTTAAAGTCCGCAGCGAAATGAGCCAGTACATTACGGTAAATTTAGTAAGCCTGCTTTCCGTTTGTGATGCAACGAATCATAACTCCCGAGTTCTGTGTGTGTCACAGATCAGATAGAATCATTTGCAGCCCTGTGAAGTCTATTAACCAAAAGAAATCTAAATTCCTTTAGAATTTTTATTTTTTTTCTCATAAAAAGGAAAGAAATAATTGGGGTTTTATCAAATAAAACAAATCTTGTCAGTAGTTTTAATGATGCGTTACAAGCAGCTTAGTGTAAAAAAGGAACAATCTATGTGTCTATTTTATGCTGCTGCGAAAACATTGCCTTCATCCTACTGAATTCCTGAGTTTTCAACAGAATTACTTTTAAAAATATTACATGTGAACTTTATTAACTACCTTCACCCAACCCTACTACTTTTCACAATGTAACATGATCAGAGATTGGCGACTAGTAAAGCATGAATGCCGATGTCCTGATCACCCATTCTACTGAATACAGGCGGATAACAGTTCTCAGTAAAACTTTTATCTCACATTGTGATGTTGAAGCTAAAGTTTGCAGGTCATTTGCGCAGCAAACCCACGAGGGAGGATCTGTACCGACCACTGATTGAGCGACTGTGGTCCTTATCACCATCATTCGTTGTGATGATGAACAAGATGATGAGTATATCATATATCTTCATTGAATAGACGTGGTTGGTACTATTGTTGTACGTCCGGGTTAGAAATTTGTTGTTTGACATTTTCATGCATCACCTCATTATTGTAGTTTAGAATTCATTACATTTTCTTGTCATGGATATGTTTTGTCCTTGTGCCACCTCTAGCACCAAACTAATTGCTCTCCTTGGGAGATGTAAAATTGAACTTAATTTGAGTTGACCTGCTATTCACATCCTAGAGACTGCTACCGTAAGCTTGTAAAGGGGCCGTTTCCTGCCGGCAACTTGCCGACAGAGCAGGAAAACTAATTCTCCTGTGTTTTCCGATTGCGCTTTTGTTTTCTGTCAACCCTTCTGTTAATTGACATTTTATGCATATAAGACAACACTGAAAATGTCCTTGCTCGGCTATCCAATTTCACCCCCAAACACCCCTGGTTTTACCACATTTCCCCAGGCTGTGTCCTCCTATGATGAAGGTTATACAATAGCTTCGATCAAGAATGAAGCCAGTTTTCTTGACTGCTGTATTTGCTCGGTAAACCATCTGCCACATTGATGTAGAGTATAATCCATTTAATGTTGTCATGTTGGGCTTCACATTCTCATCGGTTTTCATGTAACAGAAAATCGAATGAAAATGTCTTTCTTTTTCATTGTACTTCTGTGAGCTATTTTATATTCACCAATCGTTGCCATGGCTTTGCCATTCCATACGCACATTGTGCTTTAGGAAAATAATAAACGATTGGTGGTTTACATAAGGAATTAGACTCGTCATGCAATGTTTGCAAGATTTGACAAACGCTAATGCTGTCTCTTCAAACGCATAATTTTAGCGTACACACAATTGCAAATAATATCACAACACTAGACAGTAAGTGAGTCTTTAGAGACACTGAATGATATCAGTAGTTTCATAGTTACCAGAATGTAATTCACTAGCACAGAATGGTTGTGCATTGCATTTGCAAGATAACATTTTATTTAATTTTAGAATTGAATTTGTTAAGTTTAAACATTGTTCAAAATGTGATTCTTGATATTCATATATATTTAAATGTTTTTTTATATAGATTTTTGTAGTTTATTAAATTGATCTGCCTAATACTTTTTTATTTATAATGTTACAGTATTTGAGCCAGTAGTATAATAACAGTATTTTTGGGACACTAAGGAACAGCCGTCTGCATTTGTATATTAGCCAAATCCCCATACGAATACATTGTAAGCTCCTCTCTTCTTTGAAAGTAGCATCCTCCCTAAAAGCCCATTATATTAAGTAGCACTATTGAGGTGCCTCAGAGTTTTAAACCTCTTCTTGATTCATGTTTTAAAGCCCTGCACCTAAAGTTTGAGGCAAAGCAGTTTAAGCCCAAACTGTGCATTCTGGATAAAGTGATGTTTGTTGCCTGGCAACATTAGCCTATTAAATGAGCGTGGGGGGGCTCAATTAAAAAAGAGAGAGAGGTCTTGCCGGACTGTACTAAGTGCGCTGCTGAAGATCCTATCAAGTGAGTCAATTTCTTGTACATCTCAAAGCCTTCCAATAAGGTAAAGAGCCACAGGGAATTTCGAATTTGTGCGGTATAAAACCTTTTTTACCCCTTTAGGTTACCAACGTCTGCAATATGTATGTATGAAAATTGTATGGGTATTACATTTTTGGTAGCAATTTCTTTTTTTATTTGACATATTTGCCGTTGATGTAACTGCACCAATGTGCCATTGTGAGCTCCATCGTATCGCCAGTGAGTCAAACCTCTCCCGCTGGTATTCAGCGCTACGCCTTATTCACAGTTAAGTGCTTAAATGCTAAATGAAGTCCCTCAACCGTGTAGAAAAGCACTCCGACTCCTCTATTTGCAAAGTGTGGAATTAAGAGTTTGAATTTCTAACCGTTGCCGTAACTGTAAAATGTGAAATGTAACAAGCTTGAAATGACGGTTAGACCGCTGTCCTGTCTTATCACCCACTTCTCTGCAGTCTACCTGTCTGACATCAGTGTTCACAATATGACAAAATGGCCTTGTGGCCTGGGATGAATATGCATTTAAGTCATTGTATCAAAAGTGTACATTTGTGAATAAAATCAACTTGCACATCCTTTTCGGCATACGTCCGTCTCAGAGAACATAGTGATGGAAGTAAAAAAATGTTGCTTTCAGAAATACTATAAATATAGACTGAAAATCTCGAGGTGCTTTAATCAAATATGCACAGGATTATATTGATTATGTCTCCCACTGAGCAATTTTATTTCCTTTGTTTGAGATTATTTTATGAGACATTTTTATTGACCCCTGTTCCCACAGAAGGCCTGCTGTATTTTGGGATTTAAGAAATGCATTTTTATTTGGAAAAGTTTCTGAAGATCAAATCTTCCTGCTATCTTTAAGGAAAAAAACTATCCAGGTTGAAACCTCAGCAGTGACTCGCCACCGGCATTATGCATACTGCCCTATTGTACGATCTTTTTTGTCTATAACTTTTTTTCTTGAAATATACCCGATTGTTTCCAGTGACCTTTCCATCTGGAACAGTTGTTCGCATTAACCTTTTGCACGCGCCATGTTTCTTCACTTGTGGCCCAGAAGAGAGACTTCGGTTAGCGGCAGGAAAGGAAAGAAACAGAACTGTCATTATTTCAGACATGCCGGCATACAGGAAATGAAGGGAATGCTCTGAGCCGACACACACACACACTTTTCCATACAAAGTTGGCTGTCTCCCTTACTGAGTATTATTGTTTGATAGATGGATATCAGGGGGGTGGGTGACAAAAGCAGACCCAGCTCAGCCTTTAGGTGCAATATCGGTCTGGCTGAAATGTAATTGTTCCAGCTCGTTATTTTTTTTGGTGTAATTTCTCCCGTCACAGTGGAGCATTCCTGTCTTTCCTCCCCTCAGTTCATCTGGCCTTCTCTCTTATTGTGCCTTCCGTCCCCTTTATTATAGCATTTTTCCCCTCTGTATTCTGCCTCCACTGTCTCCCTCTTTTAAACTCTGTCCTTTCTTCTCACAGTCCAATGTCCAGCACACGAGGTGCGTTTCGACTCAACGGGGGTGATCTTGAGTCCAGGCTACCCTGATAACTACCCCAATCTCCAGATGTGCTCCTGGCTGATCAACGTGGAGAAGGGCTACAACATGACTCTGCACTTTGAACTCTTCCAGACGGAGAAGGAGTTTGACATCTTGGAAATATTTGATGGTGGGTTCTGCTGGAATTGTGTGGTCTGTGGTAAAGCTCCCAAAAATGCTACTTTGCCTAAATTATTGGTGTCTTTCTTGTTAAGAACTGTGCCTTTCAGTAATACGGTTGTTTTTGATGCACAACTGCATTCAGTGGTTTTGAATGTGGCATCTTACACCAGATTTTGAGATCTTTTGTTCATGCCATGATAGTCATTTAAATATCAGTGATGGATATTGAGTCTGGTGTTTTGTAGCTTATCAGTAATTATCGCTATTTATTGATAAGAAATTATAATTGCACTTTCATGTCCTCCAACAATACAGCTTTTCTTTGTCGGAGATGGCTCTTACTTGGAAATGTAGTGTCTGTGTGTCTTTGTGTGTTAAGGTCCCAACATCTACAGCCAGAGTCTGGCATCACTTAGCGGTGACATTGAAACGCCCTTCAGGCTGACCACCACCGGCCACCAGCTCCTGCTGCGCTGGTCCTCTGATCACGGCACCAACCGACACGGCTTCCACATCAGATACGTGGGTGAGTATCAAAGTATGTATCCAGCTTATAATCATATTCCCTTTTTATTAGTGAATATATTAAGTCTCTAAACTACGGAATAGTCATAAAAGTCATGGGTTTGCAACTCATTGTAAGCACTGTGTAGAGACACTTTATTTGAAGGAGTGTTAACGCTACAGTAGGGGCAAAGACTCGTTAAACATTCTCTGCTGCAGCTACTGCATATTACTGCAGATACGATGTAACCCCATGATTTTTATTTTATGTGTGCTTTTTTATTTTATTCAGTTCACTTATCAGGTTATTTTCAAAAATACCTGCAATTTCCGCAAAAGTGCTAATGGATCACAATAGGAGATGTTTTCACTCACAAAATCCATGAGGCAGAAGGAAAGTCACTTCCATGCTGTTTTGCACTCCATAATGGTTTTAAATTCTTAATTGTGTCTTTAATAAAGCAAGTGATGCTAAGCAAGAGTATCATAGTGGTTCTTCTTCCATCTCAAATGCATCAATGATTATGGAAAAGCACAAAAGACATTTATTTTTCATGTCGTGTCCTCGCATTATATTAAATATACTAGTGTTGATTCAAAAGCAAGTTGGTGTGATGAATTTTGTAGAGAAAACTCCTCCTTGACTTGAGTGACTTGAACAGGAGCTGCCTCAAACCCCGCCGTGTTCCATCACAAGCTATCTCTCAGTCCTGCTGATTTGAAGGAATGTTTGACAGCTTTTGTGAAGTGCACAGCCCTCCCTAGGATTTCTCTGTCCCGTCGGCGTTTCCGTGCTCATATTCTGGAAATCTAATTTACCTTTTCTGTGTTTGGATAGGCTGTTCAATGAGGGTAAGGAAGGCTGCACCAGAATTGCATGTGTTGAATCAAATGAAATATGTCTGTTGCCATAGTCCAGGAGGGGAATAGCAATAATGTGATTTTGAGGACTTCCTTCGCTGAGTGGCACATCGGCCCGCCTGCTAAATAGATGTGACGCTCCCCGGGCATCTTCTCTCATTATCTTTCTCCATTTAAAACGGAGCCTCCGACTGAAATGTTGATCTCAGTCTTTCTTTAGAGGAGCTCGGTTAATGCCTCTCATCCTTCTCTCTGCCTGTTTCTCCCTCTTTTTCCACTGTAAACATCTACTGTAGCGATGTACTGCAGCACCCCGGACTCCCCTCAACACGGCTTTGTGGTGAGCCAGACCGGGGGTCATCTTAACAGCATGGTGCGCTGGGCCTGCGACAGGGGCTACAAGCTGATCGGGAAGGGTTCTGCCGTGTGCAAGAAGACCACCTATGGCTACTATGCATGGGATGCCCCGGTACCGGCGTGTCAAGGTGAGCATATCCACCCGGGCAGCCAGGGCTCAGTTGGCGTAAAATGCAGGTATCGGGAGTGTCTCATCCCAAGCTCTGTTCCGGCGTTGCTGAACTGAGTCCTTCCTGACTGATAGCCACTACCCCGTCAGGTGGAAAGGAAACCGAAATCAATACTTCCTTCGTCTGTCAATTTCCCCTTCTTCAAATTGCTTTGGCTAACTCACCATTAGCATGCGGCGTCTGCCGCTGTTGGGTCTCACTCAACTAATTGGGTTCTTTGATGCGCACATGTGGGATGTGTGCATTTACGTTGCATGATTGCATACACACACACACACACACACACACACAGAACAACAAAAAGCAACAGATGGTTTGCTCAATTGCATTTCAGCGTGGTGCACTGAAATCAAAATATGTATGTAATTTACTAAGAAGTGATTTAAAAACATTTCACACCTGTGATTAATTCTGCTATTTTGCTGTTTGCACAAAGCTTTTCCAATGTACACACATATGTATATGCACACATATGGAGAGAAATTCACCCGTCTAACATCGAAACCTTCGTCTGCACTGTGGAAAGGTGTTAACTGCTCATGATTAACATCTGTTAGATTGTGACTTAGCGGCGCTCTCAAATTAATGTTGATTGATTCTCTCATGGGGTGCTGAGGGGCAACGTCTTGGCTTCAGGCCATTTCGGCATATTCCTACCTTTCTGATATTTCTCAATATGCAGCTATATCAGGGCTGTGGCATTTTATCACGTGTGTGTTTGCATAACTGTTCTTGTTTAGTCTGGCCCTGCAGATGTTGGTTTCCCCGCTCCACTCTCTCTGTCTGACTTGGCTCTCAACCCACGGTTTTCAAATGACCCACTGACAAATTCAAACTATCGAGATATATATTTTATTTTATCAACTGGGTTGATGAGATATTTGTAAAATAGCTGACCTTTGTACATGAAATGCAGTGCAAGTGATGACATTACTCAAGCATGCCAGCATCATTTGTTATACGTGTATTCGGTGGGTGTACATACTTGTGTTTTTTTGTAAATGGTGGTAGGCGTACTGTTTTGAATTTTGGCACATGTCAGATTTAAGCTGTGACCTTTATTTACCTTGTCGCAGCAGGGAAAGCACACGGGTGCCACTCATTTCGTTAACGATGGCTCAGCTCCATTAAGCGGTCCAGGAAACGAGCACGCACAGAACCAGAGATGTGGCGCCGGTCCAACTAAATTGAATGCAGTCATCATTCATTGTTATTAACACCTGCTGTGACCTGTCAAAGTGTCTGTGCAGAGAGTGGTCTGTTGTCGCAATTCTACGGGGGCGTTCAATTTCGAGCAATTATTTTTTTTAAATTGTCACCCTTTCGAATGATAATAACAAAGTTACACGTCCCTCCTCGTGGCAGTTCTATAACCAACAGTTGGCTTTGATTGCGGTTGCACTCTCCCAACGCTTATGGTAGTGTGCACGCAGTACATGCATGTGTATTTAACACAAATATGTGACAATTTATGTACTGTTGTGCTGTTCCTAAATCTGTCTTGTCACAAACATTTGTGTTGACGACCGTCCTCCTGCCGCCTGCAGCTGTGTCGTGCGGCGTGCCCAGCGCGCCAGCGAACGGAGGTGTGCTCGCCACCGATTACTCGGTCGGCACGCGGGTGACCTACTTCTGCAACAGCGGCTACCGGCTGTCCTCCAAAGAGCTGACGACCACGGTCTGCCAGCCAGACGGCACCTGGAGCATCCACAATAAGATACCCCGATGCATCGGTGAGTAGAGGATGCTGGGGCACAGCCAGTTGGACAGACGGGCTAACCGGCAAACGCGGCCGCGCGGGATGAGCAGTGGGAACAGGAAGTTGGGAACTGAGGAGAGAAGAAAGTTACGGAGAAGACACCGATTAGGAATTTTGACAGCCGTGTTTGAGAGAGAGAAAAAAAAGTGAAGGTTTAAACAATTCTCTGGAGAAGTTGTGGAATATCAAACAGTGTAAAAAAGAAAAGAAGGAAAAAAAAGCCCGCTGCTCTGTAACGGAAGGTGTCATGGAATATGGATTGCACTCCCAAAAGGACTACGCGTTCTGGTTTCATTACAAAAACACCAACGTGTTGTAGTGATGAGATGGATGGATGAAAGGGAAGAATAGTTGAAAGGAAATCTGCAGCTGGCACCGGGGTGAATGTTTTACATGCCAGTGTAACGCCTCCAAGTTTGAAGTCACTTTAACAAGAGATCGACAACAATTTTATACTATTGAGACCAATGTTTATTCCCAGTTGTGTGTCTGTCTCACAGCAAAAATGGATTTTCAGAGGATACAAATCCATAAACTGCTTCATTGTGAGAAAACATTTGTATTCAGTAACAACAGAAAAGTTTAATTTGACATGGATTTGTCTATTCAACTGATTTAAAATCAAAATTTTGATTCACTTATTCCTTTTCAGCCATTTTTATTTCTTTCTACACTGCTGGGTTGCTACACATGTTTACAGATTTCTGACTGAGCAGTGCGTGAGCGAGGGACGAGAGACACAAACTGAACCAGATGTCAGTCCATTTGTATAACCCCCGACGTCCCCACTGTCTTCTTCTCTCTGGCTCAGTCCTCACGTGCCCCAGTCTCAGCTCCTTCTCCCTGGAGCACGGCAAATGGAGGATCGTCAACGGTTCACACTATGAGTACGGAACCAAAATCATCTTCACCTGCAACCCTGGCTATTACCGCGCCGGCCCCGCTCACATCCAGTGCCTGGCTAATGGGGTCTGGAGCTGGAGAAACGAAAGGCCTCGTTGTAGAAGTGAGTCACAACAACACATGGACTCAGTAAAACGACACGAAATCCAGTGACCAGCCAGGAGGATAACATTGAATTTAATTAATTGTCCTTTATCTCTGTTTTTTCCATTAAGATGCATGAAAAAAAAAAAAAAACTGGTGAATGCGCACATGTCGCCTGTATTTCCACCAACACGCTATAGATGGGATTCATCAGTTTCACAGCAAAGATGGAAAAGAAAGAATTTAAACTGTTTTTTTTTAATTCCACCCAGGAACACTAGATTCATGGATTATGATGTGGCAGGACTTAATAAAATAACCTCCTTATTCACAGCTTACTTAATTGACAGCTCAATTATGTGCTTTATAGTCAACACCTTCTGGCCTGGTCAAGATGTAGTTTATTGCAGCAGTGAGAAGTAAAAGCTTTTGTTTTAGCAATATAGTAAAGCATCTGAAATGGCAAGAGGAGTCACCAACCAGCATGATGAAATATGTTGTTTAAATGGCAAACACTATCATTATCCTCCCTGTGATGTAGTACAGGTCCCTGGTTTATTGCATTAAGGTCGGAAATGTGGGTGTAAATGAGTGCACTCTCCGATCGACTCTGAAGATGTAAGCCAACTTCTATCTCGTCAAACTCTCGCTCTCACTCACTCTCCTGGTCCCTAAATCTTTCATTCTGTGCCTCCTCCATCTCCATCCTCCTCTTACTCTCCTATTCATCTTTTTGCAGTCATTTCCTGTGGGGATGTACCTACTCCATCTAATGGGAAGAGAATTGGGACCCAAACAACCTTCGGTGCATCGGCCATTTTCAGCTGTGACCTTGGCTATGTTTTGACGGGATCTACAGTGAGAGAGTGTCTCCTCTCCGGCCTGTGGAGTGGGACGGAGACTCACTGCCTGGGTAAGCGGGGTCTTAATGTTTTCTTTGTAACCATCCGCGACCACCGCCGTCGATCTGCTCAGACGGGTAGAAGTTGGTTGCGCCGGCACGCCAGCAGAGAACCAGATGGGGAAGCGGAGGGTGGCTGTAATTGGTTCTGTTGCCAAGTGCGTATGGCCAATTACCACAAATATTTAGAAAGATGTCAGTTGTTAAGTCGTTTGGTTCTGACATGCTGCTACTCGACGCTGCCACTTTACATTTTCCTGTCCTTTTGGCTGGCACAGCTCAGACTGCTTCAGACTGTGTCCAACGCTGTAGAGAGCAGAGCCCCCGAGTCACAGCGATTTATTGGTACACATATACGGCGACGGTTGGCCTGAATCTGCGGGACACTTGCCAAGCTGTACCGGCACATTTTGAGCCGTTGTCAAGATATAGAAAAGAGAAAAGATGTTACAGCTCAGCTTACAACAGCTCGTCTCGCCTCGAACTGTGGAAGCGGCCCGTTTGTCAGCGCCGTTGCTCCAGTGCCCCGATTGGTTCAGTTCATTAAGTTAAAAGACGGGCACCTCTCTTGATTAGTAATGTGGCTGACAGGGTTAACGCAGCCAGCGTGCTCTCGGTATAGTCGCCTACTTCAGCACCATCTTCATAGAATCTGGCTGCTCTCAACCGGAGTGTGATAATAAAATGCTCGGCTGAGTTTTTGGATGCGTGAGTGAATTAGGGAAATCAGACTCGCAGTCAGTGGCAATTTCCCAGGTTTTAAGTGTCAGCGCAAATCTCTGCAAGATTGCTTCTCTCTGAAAGGCATTTTTTGTTGCTGAACGTAATATGATTATGTGCATTAGCAGATTGCACATGCGTCCGACTGTCTACTGTGTGGAAGAAAAGCGGAGTAATCGCCACCAGAGAAGCTCAAGACAAGAAATTTAGAAATGATAATACAGAGATAATGAGCTGAAAAATCCAATATGTTTCATGAATAAACTAATTTTGTTTACCATTTATTATAACTCTGAGACTTTTTTAAGTTCCCAGTTTCCTCATTTCATCTTATAATACAGTTGTCAAAATGCAAAGTTATTCAAATGTGATAGGACAATCATCAACAAAAACTGTGTTTCTACCCTGCAACTATCCTGCGTTAGTTCAGTGGAAGCCACTGCAAGTTACTATCCTCCAACACTAGCAAGCTTAAGTATTGAAACACATGGAATATTGGCTGCAATAATTCAATTAGGATTTCTAATGCAAAGTGCATTGCATGCTGTGCACTACATTAGCTGCAACATGGCCTTCATGGTTTCCTTTTACCGAAGAAATCCATGGTCGTGTAGAGAAAGTGCCCTAAACATTAAGAAAATGACACCCTAAAACTTTCTCGCACACCTATGTGTCCTTTCCTGCAGCCGGTCACTGCGGCCTTCCGGAGCAGATCGTGAATGGCCAAGTGATCGGGGAAAACTTTGGTTATAGAGACACCGTAGTTTACCAATGCAACCCTGGATTCAGGCTCATTGGCTCCTCAGTGCGGATCTGCCAGCAGGACCACAACTGGTCCGGACAGCTCCCAGTTTGTATCTGTAAGTACTCCAACACCGATTGTCACTGCCTCATTGATCAGATGAGAAAAGGGCTGATGGAGATGGTTGTGTTTTTTGTACTCTTTTCTTTTTTCGTTTTAGTTAAGATAATTTTACAAGGGAGCCTTAAACACAAAAAAAGGGTTAATCAAAGTGATAATTTGATTCCATTGTTAGAGAAATACATTTGTTTTATCTTTAGCTCCTTCAGTTACAGGACCACTGAGATCAATAGTTCACATCTCATATAATAAATAAATAATGATCTCGTAGTCCCCTATTGATAGGATGCAATTTGAAATGTCCTATTCACCCTTTGCTAAATCGAGATCATGTCTTGTTTCCTAATTACCCTGGTGTCCTTTAAGGTTAATAATATGATAATGAAATTCCTATGATGGGTGTCACTGTACATCAGATATTGATCATAGTTATCGATTTTCCCCTCTCTTTTCACACACTCCATCTTTCTCACCCCCCTCCCCTTCATCTTCCCTTTGCACCTGTTTGTGGCTGGTTTCCATCTTCCATCCTCCGCTGAACCCCCCCCCCCCCCCCTTCCCCTCTCTGACACGTCCCCGGGTGACGCGTGTCACCTCCAGCTATCACATGTGGCCATCCCGGCAGCCCCATCTATGGCCGCACCACGGGCGATGGCTTCAACTACAATGACCTGGTGCGCTTCTCCTGCAACAAGGGCTACACCCTGGAAGGACCCTCCACCGCCCAGTGCCAGGCCGACCGCCAGTGGAGCCAGCAGCCACCGACGTGCAGAGGTCGGTGCCCCTTCAGAGTGGATAAGTGATTGGCAGCTTAACTGAGTAAAAGTCAGATGGATGCAGATGGATGTTGACAAGTAAGAAGCTGCTTGCGTCTGCCAGCGTGTTAAGCCGAGGGGCACGACAGACATTACCTGAGGACGCGAGACAGACAGCGAGGAGGAAAAAAAGACAAGAATAACTACACTTTGTCATACATCCATATGCGTCTCATTAACCACTTGCTATTAAGCATTTCTGACGAGGGTACCTGTCAGTGTATCACTACAACTGAAGGTGTTTTTATGTACAACAGATGCCACTTATATCTACTTCTGCTGATGTGAAGCAGTTCAGCCAACAGTGGAGCAGTTAGCTGCTAGCAAGCAGACGAAGGGGCCAACCAAAGTGTTGGAACTGAACTAAAATGGCTTTGTGACGGTTCAGGAATCGGAGGCTAGACCAGAATAATTCATTAGCCAGCAGATGCATGGTGATCATTCAGGAATCAGCAGCCAGGGACCGCCAGCTGGCTCGGGCAAAGATACTGAAGCAGAATGGATGGAGGTGGTGTGCACGTGTCTATTGATTTGAATGAGAAAAGTCACTATCCGTTTCATTTTTCTGAGTATTAGGCAACAACATCTGGAGCCCTTGTCTGGGAGCAGAAGCAGGGAAACTGCAATAACGAGCTTGTATGGAAAGGGGAGAGAAAATGGGGAATTGTTTCTACGGTTTCACTGCCAGTTACCAAAAGGCTTGCTGCAGGGAGACTTTACTTTGATGGCAGAAAGCTCAGAGTGCATTAACTGGAAGACATCTTATGGGGAGTGTCAGATGGTGGCTGTGTTTTAGTTTACCTCAGGTAAGGCTCATTAGTGGTGCCTAACGGCAAATATCGGGGGTACAGCTCATCAGCAGCACCCCAGAATTTTTTTTAATTTGAACAGTTTGATGCTTTTGATTCTTTTTGCTAAAAGTATTTTCCTAAATTTTTCTATGACTCCAAATAAAATGGAAAATTGACATTCGCTATTTCTTGAAAAAATGATGGAAGCAATTATTTGAACAGTTCTTGGGGGAAAAAGTGCAGTTTCCTATTTGCCTTTTGAAAGTGCAAAGCTTTACAGATATTTGTTGCAGTGTAAATGTAGGTATATGTGATCTCAACTAGTTTAAACATTCTTTAAGACAAGGTAGAACAGAAAGTAGTCTAGAAACACTATTAAAATATGCATGGTCTTTAATTGGGCTGCTACCTCTGGTTCTTGTCGACCAGATGAGCCAGACTTTGCCCATTTAAAAATATGCCTCCTCAGTTTCTTTTGGCAGTCAGATGTGAGGAGACATATTTTCCATTACTATGAATGGCATCATAGAGACAAACTCGGTAAGACTTCAAAAGAGTAAAACTGCTTTGACTCCATTTGTCAAAATGTTTTTTTTCCACTCAAATGTTCTCACAGCTTTTCCACATGTTAGCATTATAGATTTAATTTAAATTAAATTAACCCTAAAAAAAAATGTTTCAAGAGGAAGCGATAGGTGATATTATCATTGACGGTGCTTAAATATAGCCTGAAGAATAAACAGAAGGGGCCCCTGATTAGGTTACATCAACAGTTCTATTATTAACTCACTGTGGGAACATGCTGACTGATAGAATTTATGCAAAATAGGCTCCAAGGAAAGAAAAGTCAGATCGCCAGTAAAGATGCTGGATGCAGTTAATCGGGCAGATTGCCACACGCTTGTTAATATATTTGCCGTCTTGTGTTTTTTACTCTATGTAGCAACATTTGGGTAAAGAGCTCAGATAAGACTCCATTCAGGGTCACAGGAATATTGGCTATTTTCCACAACATTTTGTTCAAGTATGCAGCTTCACCACTAAATTGCCTGAAAAAGAAGTTAAAGCCTCAGTCTAGCCTGAAACATCAATGCAGTAATAAAAATGAAGTTGATTGCCGCCGTCATTATTTGTCCCATTATGATTGAACTAATTGAATAACTTGATAACTTTTTTCTTTTTCCTTTAGTGGTAAACTGCACCGATCCGGGAATCCCTGCTAATTCTATCCGGGAGAGTAAGATTGAACACGGAATCTTTACATTCGGCAGCGTGGTCTTCTACGACTGCAACCCGGGATATTACCTGTTCGGCTCCTCCGTGCTCACCTGCCAGCCGGTGGGCCACTGGGACAAACCTCTACCGGAGTGCATTGGTACAGTGGCTGCTTTCTATATTACAGTGGCTCATTAAGCTATTAACATTGTTTTCCTGTCTTTTTCTTGTACATTGTTCAGTGCATCAGCCACTTATCTACATAATTGCATTAGTTAAGTAATGGAGAAAGCAAGAGGTGCAAGAGTTTCCACAACCTTGTCCGTGTCCTCATTTTATTTGAGAGTTTAAATGGTGGCTCAATGCCTTGGCTGAGAGCATCTGTGCAATGTTAGAAGCCCCGGTGGCTCATGGTTATGTGGCACGGCGCTTAATGGAGAAATGTAGAAGCTGTCATAGGGCCAGTTGTTCCGGCTATTGTAAATGTTCCCTCAAAACTAAACGCTGAAATTCTAAAACAAGCGTCTATGGACTGTAAGGGTTATCTGAAGTTCTAATGTGGCTCTCAAACACCTGGCTCTTCATGGTCTCGACTACCCTACAACAGTAATGACCTATTTCCAGGGAAATGATCGAGAGTTTTACAAACCGGCTCGGAAAGCCCTTCATGTCACGAAAGAGCAATGACGCGCAAAATTTATTTCATCAAGCGGAATTTTAATTAAAGAGAAACACTGGAGTGTCCGTCTGAAATGTTTATTTACATCTCCAGGCTTCGTTGACTTTGTTAGGAATTAGATTAGCAGAATTTTTTTGTTTGCTTTACGACGCTAAGCTGATCAAGTGACAGTATCCAAGGACATATGCAAAGATGAAAGGAACAATAAAGTAGCACTGAAAGGGATGTACAAAATGAGTGATTTTAGTCCTGAAAACAGTTGGGTGAGGGTTTAATTAAGTGGAAACACAGCACCAGTCGAAGGTCTGAACACACTTTCTCATTTAATAGAATGAGAATGTGTGCCCAGAGCTTTGATTGGTGCTGTACAATATTAGATCAAATAGACATGGTTTGGGTTGTGACGGCACAGTAGTCTCCTCACATGGTTCCCTCCACACAAGTTCCTCTAAGCTGCTTGTACACACACAGAGTTCACTGCTTTGCTGCTCAACGTGCGACCAGGATGATCTTAGCAAACAGCGGGTTGCCTCACCAGTGTCATCGCGAGTGTGGATTTCAGTGCATATTCTGTGTTCGCTCTGTCATGCAGAGGTGGACTGCGGCCACCCAGGTACGCCGCCCCACGGAGTGATGAGCGGGGAGATGTTTACCGTGGGCTCCACGGTGCGCTATTCCTGCTCTGGAGACCGCCAGCTCATAGGAGACTCATCACTCACCTGTCAGCTGAACGGACACTGGAGCGGACCGCTGCCCCACTGCTCAGGTACCCGAACCTGGTGGTGCACGAGCATTCCTGCGTGCTTACGCGCGGCCAAACAAAGGTCTTTCTCGGTTCCTTCCTTTCGTCAGTGTCGTATTAGCGACTGTTGGGGGTTTGATTTGTCAAAAAGAGTATTGTTTTTTATTTTAACTTAGTCAGTGCTTCCTACTTAGTTCTCATCTCGAGGAGAAGGAAAATCCTTTAGCTGAACTGGGCCATGAATTCTGTCCGTGCTTATGGCTCATGTTTGACTTTTATTTTTTATAATTTCCCATACGTTAATCTGTAATAAATACTCACAAACGAGTTTAAGATACTTTTGATTTCTCACAAGATTATCCGCAAACTTCCACCACACTGCCCAACACTAGTTAAAACCTATTTTTTCACTTACCTCTAGTCACAGTAAGCCACAGATATTATTAGTTCTGTTTGCCCAGGCTTTGAGATATCTTTGTCTGAGATTTCTGTCATCCCCTAATTTAATGGAGTTTAATGGCATTACATGTTGGTAGTTCACTGCAGTAAAAGATTACTCTCAGCAGCAACATTGTTTTTTAGGGGGAAAAAAGCTTTAATACTCCATAGAACACTGTCAATAATTCTCATAAGGGCTATTTCTTTGTCAGTAAATTGAAAGCGTTAAGAAACTCTCTGTGGGTAAATATACTATCCAGGAAAAACCATCTAGTGAGGCAAGTTGCATTTGAATTATTTAAATGTAATTGATGCGATATTTGGCTAGAGCCTGTGTAAAGACAAAACTAGCACAGGATATATAACAAAACATCTCCACAGATTCCCCGTCTACTCAAAGCAGTTGCAGCATTTACATTTTCAGGACAGACTGTTGGGATTTATCTGACAACTCTTAAAGTAAATTAGTACAAAATAATGCTTTCCTGCCATTCTTCTTTTATTCAGTGATGGGGAGTTAGGCAGTTATGACACTCCTCAGCCGAAGAAAGGGTAGAAGCAAATGTTACTTCCTACAGTGAGAGATATCACCTCTGGCATTACCTGAATGCAGACTTTTCAGAATTTTTCTGTATCCAGTTTTCAGCACATTTGGTTGCAGGCGCTTTTCTGAAAACCTAAAAAAAAACAGTTGAGTTCATGTCTAAAGAACTACAAACATCCTCCTCTGTCCTCCTCATTCCCACCTCACCAAAGCATTCATGACCATTTAAGTAAATTCCCCTTACGCAGTGTTCACTCGGTTTGTTCAATTCGCTGAACCAAAATGAATGTTTGTAAGCACACTTGTATGACAGTGTGTTTTTCTCTTCTTTAAATGGGAGCGCGAACTCGCCACTCACCTTCAATATTTTCTATTTACTGAGACAGACAAAGCAGCTAGGCAGACGAGAAGCTCCAAGGATATTAAGGAGATGACATTTTTTGTTCCCATCTTTGCAGAAGGGAAAAAGTGACTTCAAGGCGCGGTGGACTATTCACTTTATTGGCACCTACATCGTGATCTCACCATTTAAAGGCAAAATTATAGCCTTTGAATTATGGCCTTTGGATTCTAATATTGCATTCAAAATGAATAGTGTTAAAAGGTAGACAAATTATTTTTTCAACATCCTCCTGTTACGCCAAAACAAGCCTTATGGAAAGTGAAACATTTAATTATATTTAATTGCATCTCCCACTCTGAGATGTGCATCACCAACATAAGCTCTACTGCAATGTTTGTT
This sequence comes from Gasterosteus aculeatus, assembly GCF_964276395.1. Taxonomy (NCBI): domain Eukaryota; kingdom Metazoa; phylum Chordata; class Actinopteri; order Perciformes; family Gasterosteidae; genus Gasterosteus; species Gasterosteus aculeatus. The sequence goes on along the minus strand of NC_135707.1, from coordinate 14,183,375 downwards.
TTAAAAACAAATGGCCAATAAACTATACTTTAATAGGGAAAAACATTTAATACCCAACTACATTGAGTGCATTTCCTTTAGCTTAAACAAAATCTACATCAATCCATTACTTACTGAGATAAGTGAGATAAGTCTAGATTAATCTGTTCCCACGTATTTAAATGATCAAAGAGCAAATGCTGTTTAGAGAGTAAATCCCTGTGGCGGAATTTGTGCAGTGAAATTGGGGTCAGTGACCAGAGGATTTCTGTCATAATAAATTGTGCTTGGTAAGCGTGACTTGCCAAGCTAAAGAGAAAAAGCATATGCTTAGGTCAACCATTCCAGATAACGAGTAATTTGATAATAATGCAAATGAATAATGTAGCAAAACAACAGCACTTTTTCACAAACAGAAAGTTTGCTGCAAAGTATATAGACGACTTGATCAGAAATTATTTAAACGGCACATTTGTAATCATTACCAATAGCAATGCCTTAAATTTGGGCTATGAATTCCTCAGAAGTCAAGGTCTGCCTCCCCAACAGCTCCATCCATGCGTCTTTGCTTCGTCTCATCTGTGCCTCTTTGTTAATTAGTCAGAGGAGGCTCAAATCTGCTTGCGAGGCCATTCCCCTTTTGTCTATTGCGTGGCACAGTTGAAGGCCTTATTATTTCCTCACAAAGGGAGCCTGGTGAACAGACATTAACTCTGATTCAAACCAAATCCACCAACATGCCAATTAGAGAGATTATAGCTGTCACAGTACATGCAGAGCCGGGCTGCCACCTAACCTAAGGAGACTAATGAAGTAGAGGCCGCTGCTGTGAGATCTACGCACACATAAACGCACACACAGTTGGATGTGCAGGTGTCTAAAAATGTACATGCACAGTGAGAGAGGGCGACTGAACCACACATTAAACAAGTACACGTTCGGATGGACATGTGCAGAACGAAGCTTTAGCAACGGTGCACTTATTTTCCCACACACTGGTTACTACAGCCGCACACAGACTAATCATCTCGAGCTGCGAGCCCCTGACCTGATAAATCCAGTTTGTGCACGTGTGAGCAGCGGGATGCATGTAGAAAATACGAGCCTGGTGTTTGTGCAGTAAGATTGTGTCAACAAGTCCAGGATTATTGCAGCTGATTGCACCTGTGAAGACAGAGAGAAGCAGCCAGCCCACAGGGAGCGATGCTCGGGGTGTGTGCACAGCTCATGGAACAGGATCTCGCAGCCAATAAAGCACAGATCCATCACAAAGAGACAATTCATAGTACACTGTACAACCACAATGATCTATATATCTTCCCGTCTGTCGTCCGTTCCTTATATACAGTATATCTCATTCTGGCATATCCTGTCTTCTGACACCAAGAATTGCCGGGGTTTTTTTGCCTCTAATATGGGCCAATTTCTCTGAGATGTGGCAGCAGTTGGATGGCTGGTTGGTGATCATGTGTGTAATAGGCTCCATTTCTTTTGTCCTGTCGATAAAACAAAAAAAACCTGAACTCCATCCTGACCCACAAAACACTCTGTACATGACAACATCAAATAATCTATAGTTATGGCACCACACTTACTCCACACCATTATCTTTCTCTCTATTTCTTTTTTTTTTTTGCCCATGGGCCTTTATGTCGCCAGAAGAGCATTTACAAGAGCCACAGCATCTTTTTTTTTTATACAAGATGGTGCAATACACTTGTTCTGTACTCCACCGAACCAAACAAATGAGAGATAATTCAGGATAATGAACCGTAGGTCAAACTGCATTCATCATTCCTCGTAACCACAGCTGGTTGCCTCTTAAAGCTGACTCTGCTGTCTTTATGGGCAGAAAACTCCTGGTGTCAAAGCCGTGAAAGGTATTGGTCCTGCGGGTTGTTGGCGCGGCGACCGCTGCGCATTGGTGCATTGTGTGTTATTAGCTGCTTGACGGAGGACTAAAAAGATGTACGCTTTGGGTCAACGTCCTACCTGTGTCCCTTTTACTTGACAGGAACATTGTGCTGTAATTCACTGCCATACCACCTTCAATGGGCTCGTCTGTAAATCAAATAAAGTTGTAGAGGATGGCGTCTCGAGTGTGTTTCGATTACCTCGCCTTACCTTCGATAATCTCCCGTTGCAGGTGACTCGGCAGACACCTGTGGGGATCCTGGCACACCCGTCCATGCCACCAGGGAGGCAGGGAACTTCAAAGTGCGCAGCAAGGTGCGCTTCACCTGCGCAGTGGGACATACGTTGTACGGGTCGGCAGAGAGGATCTGCTTCCCCAACGGGACCTGGTCGGGTCGACAGCCGTTCTGCAAACGTAAGCTGGATGTGTCAGATGTCTCGGTGGTGTTACGCACGAAGCAGTTGTAGCGGCGAGCGTAGCAGAGAGATGATACACGCGCACTTAGTCATCCACACTTATTCACACGCAGATCCAGAGACGCCAGAAACTCAAAGAGTTGCACAGAGGTGCACCAGGGTAGAGTATCAAACCTCAGGACTTTCCTGCACCGACTGCACTGCATATTAACAACGTTTCAACGTCAAAAGAAAAGATTCCTTTTCTATAGTTATTAGTCTACAAGCTGATATTTCCTGATTTCTTTGTTTCAAACTAGGGGCGTGTAGCGTTCAATACATGTGCATTTTCGTACATGTTTACATGTTGCATTGTGTGAATGGTGGATCCAGGTTTTCACTGGTTTAACCTAAACTTCAGTCCACTAGTTCATCTTAGGTCCCCATCCAATTTTAAAACAAACTACCGATGGATTTGATGTGTTCACTACGTTACATTTGTTCTGATCTCACTCTCCATCGGCTATGGTATCAAACATTTTCCAACCGAAACATGCACTTACACACAAAGACACTGTTTGCAACACATGGACTGCATGCAAGAATGAATGTGCATCAGATACTGTAGGTGCTCATGTGCACCCACACCTGCGTCCACGAATAATTGCAAAGGCTCCCAAACAGTACTGCTCCAGATGAATAACTATGTCTGTGCTGCAGTCTGGTGTTTCCTGCCAGCACATGGTGCTGCGACTAGCTTCCAGATTGCAACCAAAAAATTCATTAATTCTAGACGCCTAAAGCCAAGTTCTTTTGGGATTGTGATAAATGAGTCATTGTGGATTTTGAAGATATTAGTTCCGTGAACGACAACCCTACATCTTGCATAAATTACCCCCAGGGGTCAACCGGATATGGAAGCCAGTGTTTGACTGCTTCTGCTTTCTACAATTTACTGTCCTTCAGGTTGGCACAGTGCTAGTGTCATTTTATTCTAATAAGCTCTCTGAAGTAGACCCTGTATCTGTTTCATCCCAACGCTCTTTTCCTGCCAGTTACTCTCTGTGTCCTTTGTTTCTCTTTCTGTCAGCCCTGATTACACTCTGTCTTAATCCCATTGCCTTGCTGTCTCTTTGTCCCTGTCCACTACTCTATCTGTCCCTCCTCAGTCTCTTTTTCTCTATTGCTCAACCGTACCCTCACTCCCCTCTTCTCGCTTCCACTCCGTCTCTCTATCTCTCGGCTGAACTCCCGATTTAAAGATTGTTTTAGCGATCCCTTCATCTGAAGATGGAGGGGGCAGAAACTCGCTGGAGCCCGTCTGTGATCTAAAGCCCTGTCTAGTGTTAAAACTCATCAATCCACGAGCCACCACCTCTCAGTCTCTAGAAAACAGTCACTGGGGATATTCCAACTTAACATCCATCTCACAATACTATCGAGGCCTGTTTTGCGTGTCCGTCATGGTCTGTCTTGCGCGTGTGTGTGTGTGTGTGTGTGTGTGTGTGTGTTTGTGTGCATAAGCTTGTGTGCACACGTACAGTACATTAATGTGAGCTAATGGCACCTGCTGGGTTGTGTTGTGTGCCTGAGTGATTTGTGTTTGCCCAGTAATTGAGAAATCACCATCACACCTACAACATGTCTTCCTCTTAGAAGAGTCACTATTTTAGATTTTCAAGGCAATTAAGTAATTGAGATAGTATATCTGTTTGTAATTAGACATAAAAACATATCAGCAAAGTCTGCCTCTTCCTTTTCTAGGATACATTTTGTTGGTACATATTGAATTATGTCAGAGATGCTTGTTTCAGTTCACAAAAGTGTTAATTTCTTCATCCACGGTGATTTTGCATCAAAGACACCATGGAATGTCCTGTCTTACTTTATAATGTGCTTATTGCCAGCGGTGATATTTCATGTATTATAAATGGTTCTACATTCTACATTTTTAATTATTTTAATCTCTTTAAAATATGCTGTATATGTTTACTGTTCTTTTTATTGGTTATCCTTGTTTGTTTTCCTATAATGTGTTGCGGTTTGCAAAATAAATCTAAACTAAATTGAATACGAATATTTGATAAAACTAAATTCCTCATTTTACCACCACAGGGCACTTCTACATTACTGCCCCGATCCTGTTGATAGACAGCACTAAATGTTATTACCATGAGACCTGACAACACACAGGTGATGGGAGGGGGGTACTTCTGCACCAGCTCAGCTCATTAGCGTCTCTTAATAAAGCGCGGACGCAGTATGGATTAGTGTTTCTTTACTTGTTTGGTTAACAACTTCCTGACGTGAGGCACAAACACATAAGAAGGAACTCTGACATTAGCCAACGATTTCTATCTGACCATTTCAGATTGTTCCCCCTGAGTACTTATCTGAATGAGTCAATAAACTACAAATATTATATCAGCTCAAAAGCAAAACGGCAATTATTGTATAAATAAATATGAATATTGACACAATGTGGGAGGAATTTTTACACAGCGATTTAATCTCCTCAAGACCTTTTTTTAGAAGTAATCTTTCCGCCACCTTGGAGACTCCCAGCTGTGAATCACAGATGAAATGGACAAACCATTACTATGTTACACTTCTGACCACCACCTTCTCTCTTTCTCCTCTGCATTGCAGCCGTACAGTGTGGGAACCCAGCTACACCGGCTCACGGGCGTATTTCCCGTGTGGATGGCACCACCTTCTCCCACTCCATCGTGTTTTCTTGTATGGAGGGATACTTCCTTACTGGCTCACCCACACGCCAGTGTCTGGCAAATGGCACATGGTCGGGAACGAATCCCAACTGCACAAGTGAGTTTTATACGTACAGAATACGATGGAAAAAAAGTCACTTTTAAAATGTAGTATAAATATAAAAGATGGGAACACTCCCGTTTCGTGCAATGCAGTGCATTGCTGACCGATGACATATGTCCTAGTCCGTCACATGAGTGTGTACAGTGATGCTATTTGAACAAATTAAGCATGCCATGCATACTGTGAAGCAATTTAAGAATTAAGAATGACGAGAGTGCAGATGATATTGCTCCCCGTGTCTGCAAAAAGGAGGCGCTCTGATTGATCCACAGTGTTGCTGAAATGAGGTTTGAGATTTCCAATAGCCCATAAATCTCTTTGAGCCTTCTCTCCCTGCAAAGCCTCAGAACTGTCAGCCAGTTTTTATTGTCTGGTACTCAGCAAATGAGCCTTGCAGTAATTAAGAAGTATGCCAATCTATATTCAATTTTCACCAGGGCGACTATCAAACAAAATTACACATTGTTCTTCTCTCTGAAAATCACCACATTCCTCCTTCCTCCTTCCTTTTGCATCTTTATTGAATCACAAGAAAAGATAAATGGTATGGGCATAATTTTCAATTTTGGAATGAAATGAGTCTCTGGAGTGAGAGAAGGAGGGAGACGGAAAGAAAGATTGAAAATAGGATGATGATGATCAAACATGCACAAAGGGGGAAATAGCTTTTTTTTCCCCCTCTTTTTCCAACTTTTCAGCCGGCTCATCACTAAACTTATTGCTGTTGTCATCCTGTTTGCCATCACTACACATGAGATTTTAGTGGTCAGCTCAGGGACATCAACACGCCATCAACAAGATGCCAAGACTGGCTCAATGTGCCTCCATTAAGGAGGCAATCATTTTCACGGTTCATGGGTAATTGATCATGTAGGTTAGCAGATCAAAGTCACACAACATTCTCAAGGGGAGAGAGTTCTTGTTTCTGATTTTTTTTTCTGAACACTTAATGTTTGATGAATTAAATTTATAGAGCATGTTAATGTTATAGAGAATTACCTAATTATTGAAAATGTGTTAGGAAAGCGACTGAGGCCCTCATGCACGTACATTTGCAAACGTAGCGTTATCAGCGCCACAGCCAACCCGCAACCTGTGATACTTGACGTCTGCGTCGTATTTACGAAACCTGCAGCTCATCAGGTAATCAGCGCCTTGAAATGATCCTGATGCCAATAATTGTAATGTAGCGAGGAGTTCAACAACTGTTGGAATGGAGTGTGAATGAGATGCGATGTCATCTTTGATGTCTTCCAGTAACTGTAATGTTGCATGGCTGCCTAATCTGCAACGCGTGATCACCTTCTATGTCGCCGTCTGGCTCGTATCACTGCTGCCCTTTCACCAGGAGGCATACGTGAGGAAACGCCTGCTTTTAAGAAGCGGAGAATTTTCACTGCAAAACGGAGACACGCGTCCACGGGCGGTTTCTATACACATCGATCCATCCATAATTAGGCAAACTTTACCATCCCCTCCCATCTCTTTATGGGAAACTCCCACTTTGCCCTTGAGCATCCCGTGAACGCACATGTATGAGACGGAAAGCGCAATTTGCCTTTTTCAGTGTCCGCGATAGGCAGTCTGCTCTTTTGCCTCAGTGCGGCTTGTTTGTACAAACCGAGCCATGCTTTTACGTGCGCGTTGCCAAACAAATACGCTTGAAGTGGGCGCAAAAGCATTAGTACGTGACAGAGGGGTAGAAAAAGTAATTGAGGCAGTACATGCATCAACATACCGCTACTGCTCCTCTCCTCCATTCCTGTCTCTCGTAGTTGAAAGGCTGACACATTTGTTGTGAATGGGGGGGGAGGTAAGTGGATGTGGGGGTAGGATTAAATGATGGCATCACAAAATACCTATTAGTGCAATTAACCGTGAACAGTCAGATTACTGCAGTATCAATCAATAACTGTATTTGTCCCCAGTGGGGCGGGTGGTTATGCAGCAGTGGGATGCATACATTTAGATAAAGCACAGAGATAAAGCACAAGGCGTACTAATACAACAAGTAACCAAACCATAGGATTCTTGCACATCATTTAAATGAGTTAACCGCACCAGAAGTTGTACTGGTGTCCTAGGATCCACAATAAAACATGTTTTCCACACTAAGCATCCTTTCCTTCTTTGAGATGTAAGTGCTCCGGTGTTGTGACGGAAAAAAGAATATCTGCAAATACTGAATCAGATTACGAACGCCCCTGAAACACGTCAGCATGATTCACCAGCACAATACTGTTGGTGACAGACAGAGATCAAATTACTGACCAACTACATTATGATGCAGGTTTTACTGGGATCAGGTTTTCGCATTGCAGATAAACCTTTCCTGCCATATCATGAATCCTCCCACAAACTGGTTTTCTCGGGAGCAAGTCAATTTGCTAAGTGAAAAAGCCATTAAGTTATCGAAATCAGCCTGCAGATTCTCTGCATTGCACAGACTGACTGTTTTCCACTCAGATAGACCGGCACATGCATCTTTCCACACACACCTTTTTCTGTGCCCATGTGGAACACTTTTCAACACCCACGTGATGTTTTTCTAGTTGATAGCAATTTAAAGTTGTATCAGCTGTGTTTTATTCATGCCAGCTGCTTCTGGCTTATATTTGGAGAAACGTATCATGCTTAATTCAAGTTAATGTTTTTCAGTGGGGGTTTCGTAGCAACTTATCATTTGGCAAAGAAAAACACTCGTTACCCAAAGATAGATGTGTAATATTCTGGATAAAAATTACTAAGTACAGCACATGGTGATTTCCTTTCTCACTGTTTTACATATCAAAGAAATCAAGTGATTGATGGAGAGAAAAAACAGCTGATTGATCTATAACAAAGATAAGCACGGGTTTAGCACCATCGAAACTACTTCAAAAATGAGTTTCCCCTCAGCAGAACCAGTTTTCTTTTGTATTAATTAATAATGATGCATTGAGTACTTTTTAGTACGATAAATACATTTCAATGATTGTACTTTTATTTAGGATATTTAAGTATCTATTGCAAACTTCCTACTTCAATAAAGTGATCTTCTTACTCCATTGCTTTTATTTTATAAAGATGTATTCAAAACTAATATTGGTGAATATGTGAGGATAATTTACTTTCCAGAGAAACATCATTTGTTGTTTGCGTTCAACTTAACTGGATACGGGGACGGTACCAACTGTACCAACGACGATATTGTTTCCCATTTAACCTTTCAGCATTTGCTATCTGCACAAATAGATGCCACTTTAGGTTTGAGTATCAGAAAATGTCGCTGTATTAACCGACAGAACTAAGTAAGTCAAAAATCAGTCTGACAAGTTAGTGTATTTATTACACAAGATCCCACTCTGTGTCTTCAGCTGGCAGCTTGCTGATGGTTCTTGTCAGCAGGCAAAGTTGGTCTCAACCATCGACAATAAATATGTCTTGAGTGTTGAGGTCCTTGGCAGCAACATAATCAAACGGGAATTAATTTAAGGGTGGGGGCGTTAGCAGTGACAGCCAAATGCATCAAAATGGCATCCAACACTTGGGTGAACAAGTCAGGAATGATTTTGTAATAGTAACAAATTTAGGCTACAAGATTAAACAAGGGCTTTGAAAAAAGAGATAAAATGGAGGCACTTACAATTATACCCCAAAAAATGGCACTATGTTAAGACCTGACAATGTAGTGGGCCAACACTCTGCCATCTGTTCCTTTTGGAGGAGAAGAATAGAAATATGAAAGACTCAGCAAAAATGACATTACAATATTCATTGGGTTCTCCCCTTGAATTGGATCTAAAAAAAATCGAATCATTATTACGGTACATTTTGAAAAGCAATACGTAAATGAAACATAGAAATTGCTGTCAGGATTTCTTTATTTAATATTGCTTCATCAATATCATCAACACTACAGATGGTGCGTGACGATCCCATTGCTCGATCAGACACTGATGGCTCCAAATACACCATTGACTTCTGTCCATATTTCATATCTCCACACAACCATCGTCTGGTTATGTTTTATGTCAGCTCCGTGTGAGTGCAGAGACACTGGAAATCTCATTGGAAAAATGCTACATGGAAGCATTTATGCACAGTGATTTATTGTGGTTATCTGGATAAAATCATGCACAACAAAGACAATGCAGCTACACAATAACTTGTGTGCCTTTGTTAGTAGATGTCTATGCAGTATTGTCTATGGAAAACCATTGTTTTCCATAGACAATGGTCTAATCTCGAGATTGACAAGTTTGTATAGATTAAAACATTCAGGCCTTAGCCTGATGCACTTTAACAAACAAGGCTATAATTGTCGAACAATTTTTTTGGAGAACATTATTGTGTAAATCACTGTAACGATGCTTTCCTATGATGGCACATTAATGGCACATGGGATTGATTTTTACATTTTAGAGTTGTCTGAGCAGGTTAAAGTAAACCGTACAAGGATAAAGAATTAAAACATACAACTTGCAACTGTTGAGGACCGTTCAAACCATATCAGATGAAACAAACTATTAACCCTCAGTTTCTGATGAACACGCCAGTGACTCCTACTGTAATTGGTGACAAACTTGTTGTAGCGTCAGTAATTCACACTGTGCTGTTGAGCACGTGATTGACGTAATGAATGAGAACTGATGGTGAAGGATTGGGAGTTCCTCTATTTATACCTTGGCACAGTTGTTCAAAACCTCAACTTAACAGGAGCAGGACCTTCTCTGTGCTAACTTAATAACCACTATGTCATTTTGATTCAGAATGCTTAGGGACATAAACCCGTTGGATACATTCTTATAATTAACAGTCTTGAAGTTCAGTATGTTTTAATCATTGTATAACAACAACAACAACATTTAGAATGATTACTAATGCAACTGGCCCGGGAAAGGGAAGTTTGGGGCCCCCTGCTGGAGCTGTTGCCCCCGCGACCCGACCCCGGATAAGCGTTGAAAATGGATGGATGGACTAATCTGACTGTCTTTTGCTATTGTAATTGCAGTGATCACCTGTGGGGAGCCTGGCATTCCAGCAAACGGACTTAGATTTGGTGAGGAGATCACAGTGGGGCAGAATGTGACGTTCATGTGTCAGCTGGGGTACGTGATGACCGGAGCGGACAGTGCTGTCACAAGGACCTGCACCAACAATGGCACCTGGAGTGGCACCATGCCAGCATGCAAAGGTAAGCACCGCCCACAAATGCGCACACACACACACACCGCATTGTATGCGTGACGCAGTAGACGGTCAACCTTGATAACCATCCGTGATGTAGCAACCTTGACACGCCAGCGTACCGTCACGTGCGATTCAAAGTACATGCGATTAGCCGACAAGGTGACCGAGAACTTCCCGTGTGGTCGGATAGTGTCATATTGTTCACTTCAGTGTGCAGATAAAGGTGACTCAAACAATACGCACGGTTGAATAACAAACGAACCCACACGCCCTCGAATGCACATGGCGGAAGGCGAAGGCGGATATATTTGCATAATTATGGACTTTTCCCTTAAAAAAACACAACACAAATTTAGAATCCGGTTTTCTAAATTATGTCGAGTACATATTAGTGGTACTTTTTGTCTCGTCAAGGACAGCATCTCTTATCAACAAAATTGGTTCAACCCACACCTGCATCTCCAGTACAGTTGCACCTGTGATGGCACAGAGGCTGAAACTCCCTCTGACACGCGATGATGGAACATCGAACAAGTCCTCTTCATTGCAACAAGGATCCCTGTGATTGCACTCCAACTGTTAATCACTGGCTCCTCTCTCTAAAAGTATGTGCGCTCTCTCTAGCCTTGATTAACATCAAAGTTAAAAGAAATTCCACACAGAGGACTTAGTTGTTGTACACCCATCAGCACTACATCACTTGATGATTCTTGACGCCCGAGTGGAGGCATAGATTAGCGTGTCCACCATCAACAGCCAAGAGTAAGTATTGCAGGGAGGATTAACTTATGCAGCAACCGGTTCAAAAGTACACCGGAGAAAAGGAAGCCTAGCAGGCAAATGGTGGCTTACTGTTGCTAAGGAACTGATCCCAGGCAAATGTATCGGCTACAGAGAAGAAAGCTGGGGTGGAATTGGCCCCTTGAGAAATGGGAAAGGACAAATTAAGAGGCAGAGGGTGCAACGGACATGCACAAGAAAAAAACGTAACGTGTGGGAGGAATACGCACCGACACGTTCCAGGAAGGCGAGCTGATAAGTGAATGAGGGATCAGGGAGAAAAAATCCTTTTTACTTCACATGTAATGGTGATTTTGTTCCTTCTTTTCTTTCCGCTGGATGTAAAGTATATCATATAATTAATGGGTTTTATTTTAAATATGAAATGGTAAAATACTGGATAATTTTCTCCATATTGCTAAAATGTTTTCCTGTTGGTGGAAACATGGGCGCTTTTAACATGTGTATATACTTTTTTAAATGATTTCCGGGATTGCTTTTAATTTGAGGTCAAGGGACCGAGCAGATGCTGAGCTTCATCATGGAGGCACTCGGGGTCAATTATAACAACCTTTGTTTTGTCAGTTTGACTGCAAAACCTTTTGTGATATGCAGTCACTTACGTCACCTAGGCAGCTCTAGTGTTAGGCGAGTAATAACTGTGTAGGGTCTGAATTACTGTTATTAGATGTTATGGTACTCAATGATATGCCCTAAAGGAAGTGTATACATAGAGAAAGTATGTGGTCAAAGAGTAGATCTTGAGGTAGCTCTCCTCAACTGAACCACGTGTTGTCGCTGCAGTTGAGAGGATGAATGAATGTACTGAGACATCAAATGTTCAATTTGACAGACGGGTGGATAAACACGTCAGTCTTTCTATGAATGCAAACCCAATGCTGAGTCTTCTTAACAGCGTAACATGATCAATGGAATCAAAGGCTCCGCTGAAGTCGAGGTACACCGGTATAGAGCAAAATTGCAGCCATTTATGATCCTGAGAAAAGCAGTTTTTGTCAAAATTCTGGATTTCAAGATTTCAAATGCCATTATTGACCGGAAGTCGCCGTCACCTTTCCTGAGCTGTTTTGATTTCAAGTCACTCAATTCTTTTCCTTCTCGGGCTCCCCGCAGGACCGTGCCTGGATGTTTACAACATCCAAACTGACACTGAATTGTAATATTTCATGGGTGTGTTTCATTATTAATGCTCCGTGTTCTGTGGTACATTGAGGCTGATGGACCCACTGTCGCACCTCTGTTACCCGAGGCAGTTTCAAACCGAGAGAGAAACACCGTGTGTGTGTGTGTGTGTGTGTGTGTGTGTGTGTGTGTGTGTGTGTGTGTGCGTGTGCGTGCGTGTGCGTGCGTGCGTGCGCGCGCACAAAAGTTCCTGACCTCAAAGCTCTAATCCTTGTCAGCCACCACAACAGCCCGGGCACTGCGTCCCGGTACTGCTAAGCTTGATGCCGGCGCCCGGCCGCCCTCATCGGATTCACACACACCAATGCCATCGCAAGGCAGTATTTTTGTGCACACAAAGGCACAAATGCTTCCACACCTTCGCGTTTGCTCGTGCCGACCTGTCAGCGAGCCACGCGGCCCCCCTTGCCTTCTCTTCTCGCCGCAGTACTTACTTCTACCATGGGGAATATTTTAAAATGGGAGGCAGGAACGAGGAGTTTGATTACTAAGGATGTGCGCTCTATTCATCTTTGTGATTCCTCAGTGCGTATGGGATATTAAATAGCAGAATAGATGTTTCAAAGCTTCATTTTTTCTTATCTTATCTTATCCGTTTCTCCCTTTCACTCCTTTGGTCCCTTCTAAAACTATCTAGGACGAGCATTACAGCAGCTTGCCAGCAGTCACGGCTTTTTATCCTCTCTCGCTGACAGCCCAAGCAGCAAGAGGTCTAAAAGTATAATTCTTTACTTATTGCTTCTTGAAACTGAAAACAATGCATCCAATGAAATCTGTTGCCTTTCTATTTCAGGATTGGGTTCAAGTTGAAGTTGCAATGGTCGGGCTGAGCGTTTGAAATCGGGGGCATCTGCCCTGTCATTGAATTGAATGATGTTCCACAAGGATATGAGCCGATATTCCAGGGAGGGAGGGGCAGAGAGCGAGAGAGGAAAGGGGGGGACAGTTTGATTCTGAAAGAGACAGGGCTTTTACGTATGCAGGCTCTGTTTAAACCTCTGTGTGTGTGTGTGTGTGTGTGTGTGTGTGTGTGTGTGTCGGTGATGGCCACGCCGTTTCTGTGCGCTGTGCATAAACACCCCGCCGATGACACGTTCTAAGCTTCGCCCGGCGCGGATTCCGCTTGAATCCCAGGTTTGGCGTGTTCAGCTAAGAGGCACTAATGCTACTTAGAACTACTTAGGAAAATGGGGACACTTCCCATTCAGTTTCTGCCTGCCACCCGTGCCTTGCATTTTATTTTTTTCATTTTAGTAATTTCTGATGCAGCTCTTATGGGATTAGTGGGCCTTCCCCCTCTAATCAGCGTAATTTGCCCACTGGCACATGTGTGTTCACGAATTCTCCCATCGGTCATTCCTCTCCCTGCCTTTCTCTCACACAGACACACACACAGACACAAGCCAACTTTCTACCTTACAACTTCCAGCCGGGCATTTTAGAGCGCTATCTCAGAATGAACTCCCTTTTTATCCCAAGGCAGCAGCATCAAATGGAATTCCCAAATCGAAGGTGCACTTTACTAATTCATTGACATCAAAGAGAGGGAATTTCAAGGGAACCTGTTCCTCCTTGTGAACGTGAGAAAGAAAATCACTAAACAAAACTTGATATACATACAAAAGATGGTATGGTTTTGTCTTCAAGTTGTTTAATGATGGCCTAAATATTTTCCCAAATATAGCATACATCTGAAGCATACATACTCTATACTGCTGCAACATGTCCATATGGACCTGTTTTTGGATCTGCTGCCAAGCAACAACAGAAGATAGTTCCACCTCGGAGAGAGAGGCTGTGAATATCCCACAGTGGCTTGCTCCACATTTACTGGAAATTGTGTGGAAAAAGTTTGACAGGCATAAAAAGTTGTCCATCATGTGGCCACCTCACAATGCTATCATAGGAAACATTCAATTTCATTTTACCTTGACAGGATGTAAAACAAACTTTAAACGGGTGGCCCGAGGCTTTCTGATGTGTGTAAATAAAATGGAATTGTGTAAGCCGCCATAAAACACTTTGAACCAGACATTTTTACGCTGCCTTCACAAAGCTGCATCAGAATTTCTGTGCCATGTACTTTGTAAAAGAAAAGGTTTCTACTCAAATACCAAACCTTAACTTTAAAGCCAAAGTGTCCACATGACAGTCTTAAGTAAGTAATTGGATTTGTAAACTAAACATCTAATCTTGCCAGACGGTTTCAAGACTTGGCCAGAGCCCAACTCCACATTGTAGATCTTTGTTGTCTTTGCAGTGTTTCGGCATGCGTGAGCATGTCTAAACAGACAGAAATGGGGATAGTAATGGTTTAAAACAACCGCTATAATTTATTCACATGCCCAAAGCCCATATCCCATTTGCACCCCCACGGGTTCAGCTCAAAGTGTGTCAGAACAAACTCTGAGCTTTATTTTGCATACTAATTACATTTGTTAAGCATCAAGTTTAGGGCTTACACAACAACAAGATGTCCTCTTATTTCTTACAGAAATTCTTTAGTATACCCCAAACACAAACTGCAGAAAACTCCGTCCAGTCACCCACCGTCATTGGAAGCATGTAGTGCATCAATACAACTGGACAAATTAGTGTTTGTTTTTCCAACTGGATTTAGATGTGAGGGATGAAACCTGTTAGAATGACAATTTATCAGATAAAGGGTTCATTACAATGTTTAACGCATTTTAAGACCACTCTGCCTGTCCCCATAATCAGTGACCTCCATCTATTAAAACTGACTACTCGTAAACATCCCCAACCTTTTATTTGTCTGTTATTCTCGAGTTACACCAAATATCTGTAGCTTTTTGCTATTGTACCAAATGGCTCTGTGCCAGCAACAGCCAGTGTAATGTTTTGGGCTTGTCTGTCCATAGTTTATCTAAGTACAGTGGTTTGGCAGGTCAGCGGTTCGATATCCAGTTTGTTGGCAAGATACTTAACCCTGAATCGGCATTAGTGTGTTAGTGCGTGTGAATGGTAAATGGACTGTACTTGTATAGCGCTTTTCTAGTCTTCCGACCACTCAAAGCGCTTTAACACATGACATCATTCACCCATTCACACCCATTCACACACTGATGACAGGAGAACCACACACAGTGAGACCTGCCCATCAGTAACTAACATTCATACGAATCAAACCCACAACCCTCTGATTGGAGGACGACCGTGCTCCCCACTCACCCACAGTCGCCCCGTGAACCCCCCCCCCCCCCCCCCCCCCGTATAGCTAGCTAGTGAAGATTCTGAAATCCTGAATTTGGGGCGTTTTGAACAGCAATGGATGTAAACTGAAACATGACTGGCTGGCAGAGGCATAGAACCAGAAGGTGATAAATTCCAGTTTAAAGGATGTTTTTTGTGTCCAGGATTGTAAAAACAAAAATATTTTCCAATTTGTCTTTCCTCTCACCACAGCAGATATCTGTACATGATACAGTATATGCATGGTACCCTGAAACTACCACGGATTAATCTTGTATCCTGCACTCCAACTCTGTTTGCATCATAGACCATTTCTGATTAAACATTCAATATTAAAATGTCTATATGCCGTCATTTTACTACTTTGTATTTTTGCTAGAATTGCAATATTTATTACGTATTTTAAGATATCATGAATTTTACTAGATGTTCATTGATTTTTGGTGAATTCAACTCAAAAAATGTTTTTTCATCTTTAGTTTTTAAGCTCTCACTTCTTGCTCTTGAGTAGGTCTGGAGCTGCTCGGATGCGTGTGTCCGGCTTTGTCTCGAGCTCCCGTTGGATCCTGGTCTCGACTCTGACCGCATCCTCACTGTCTCCTCAGTGGTGACGTGTCCCACACCGCGACCCGTACCCAACGGCCTCCTGGAGGGCTCGGTCCTGGAGTGGGGTACCAGCGTGAGCTATAGCTGTCTACCTGGCTACGAACTGTCCTTCCCCGCTGTGCTCACCTGCGCAGGGAATGGGACATGGAGCGGAGACCTGCCTCAGTGCTTGCGTGAGTTTGTACTTGGACTTCTTGATTCTTAGTGTTAAGCGCATTCTGCCACTTTGCTGCTTTCCCCTTTAGAGGTTATCTCAAATGAATGAAATTAATGGAAGTCATGAATAAGTCATGAAACATAACATCAGGGCCGAGATGGAAAGAATGAAGTGCTACAGATAATAATTAAACAGCGCTCCAATAAAGCAGAACTGGGATTATTAGTCTTTCAAGTAACGTTTTTTTTTTATTTCATAAAGACTCAGTTATACCTAAATCCTGGAGTCCCCTTCAGTGGTAACCATTTTTTAAATGAAATTTAAATTTAGATTTAATTCTACCTGTCCATGAACGAAAAATTAATATTTCAAAATCCTTGCATAAACATTTAACACCCCAAATGACAGTGAAATAACCTGAAGTTCCAAAGTCAAGCGCTAATGTTGATGATGAAAGTGATGATTAGCGTGTAACCACTAATACACATCATATTTCACAGCATGTCTTCCTGAATATTAGACCTATTGCATTACTGTATTCTTTAGAAATATTATTGCAGTTCACACTCAGCACTTATAGTTGAAATACAGCTCAGCAAAACCTGCAGCTGATGCCACGCATCTGCAGAGAAAATCTGTGCTTTATTTTAAACACAAGAAGTGAAATAACCTAAAGTTCCAAAGTCAAGCGCTAATGTTGATGATGAAGGTGATGATTAGCGTGTAACCACTCGTGGGTGCTTGGTGCTCTTTACTACGTTAGGTCCATCAATCATCTTTGCAAACATAATGATAAAGATAATCTCGCTGTCATCCCAATAATTCTTGCTATAAATCAATCGGTCAGAAATAAAATATCAACAAGGATGAATGACTCGCTGTCTGTTGCTCTGAAGTGCAGCGAACGCCATAAAAAATATTCACGCACAAAAGCTGAAAGATTTTTTTCGGACAGCTAAAAGCATCTCCACCTGAACTGCTGAAATGTCCCATTTTGCTTCATACGGATGAATTAATCCAGCCTTCTTTTCAAAGAATTGCTGTTATCACATTGTTTCATATCATAATAATGCAAACTGTATCGACACTGGTGTTGATTGTTGACTTTAGGCAGGAGTTTATGATCTAGGGAGAAGTTAAATGGCTTCTATTTCAGTAACATGTTGGAGACCCCTGCGCCCATTTAAAAAGAACTTCTTTCACTGCTGTGTCCTTTTGTAATTGATGCTAATGACGGCATGTTGGTGCTTGTGGCTGTATTCAGTGGGCCGAACATGGTCCCATTTGAGTATTTAACATCTGAGATGCAGCTGACAGACCAAGTGTTTGTGACCATGCAAACGTAAGCACAGTGCCTCATAGAGACATTTGCTTATCCAAATGGCCAGATTGTTGTTGTTTATTTGTAATTCGTGTAGGTCAATGTGCACAGCAATGTGCTGTCTGAATAATAGCTTGCGTAACTGTAAAGGTTTTTTCCATACAGATATGCACTAAGTGAGCATCCCTGTTTTATTGAAGTGCAATCGTATTTCTGTGTTGTGGACCTGAGTTACATTACATTGCAGGTCATTTAGCAGACGCTTTTATCCAAAGCGACTTACATTACACTTTAAACCCATGGCTGAGTTGTTATATGGCTAAGAAAAAACGGTCATCTGGACATAAAATGCATAAGGTTCCACTTGGTAAGTGTACCATGTCTACTTACTGTCTACCACAATTATGTTGAGCAGCGTCGTCCCTCCACAAGCTCCAAACATTTGTCCACCTCAGCGACCCCAAAACTACCCCTCGAAGCTCTGTGAGCGAGTAACTTTTATTTTCCGTGATGCTATTTTGTTGCTTATTTCGTCCCAGATGAGAATTGTTTTTGATGTAGTAATTATATCTAATAGTTCCATTATTTATGACTTGCAATAGAGGGCCAATGCTCATGCAAAATTGACCCAAATTGAGAGCCATACACTATAAATTGCATTCAGTGTGATCAATAACCAGTGACGGTAAATAACTTGGCTCTGCTAAAATGTTGTTATAGCTGGCCTCCTGCTGGAGGACTGTAAGTGTAAGTGAAAGTCTGTGATAAATCACTGGAGTTTACAGAGAGAAATAAATGAGTCTGGAAAATGGGGACGAAACGGGGAAGAAAGTGCTGATTGCATTTGGTGTAGAAAAGATTATTATCCATGTATTAAAATGTCAGCACAATCTACATCATTCTCATCTGCTGGTCCCTATAAGTCGCCAAGTCGTCCGTAAGGCGCAAATTGTTAATTAGTGTCAATGCTTAAAGCGTATTCACAAGAAGCACCACTATATGCTCTGCATTACTCTATAAACACAAACGTTTGTCATAAAAAGCTGTGAATATTCTCATAGGCAGTAATTGTTTTTGTGTTTTTTGCTTTCACCCCAAGCACATTATATTCACTCATAGACGGAGTATATTTACCAATAAAATCATGAGCCGAGTAGGAAGAATTATCATTATCATACACATCATATTTCACAGCATGTCTTCCTGAATATTAGCAATATTTGCATTGCTGTATTCTTTAGAAATATTATTGCAGTTCACACTCAGCACTTATAGTTGAAATACAGCTCAGCAAAACCTGCAGCAGATGCCACGCATCTGCAGAGAAAACCTGTGCTTTATTTTAAATCGGCACTTCTGTTGACACTTTCAGCCAAACAGGATTAAGATGCATATTCATGTTCCCCACCACAACACAAGGGAAATGAAGAGCAAGCAGCAAAATTCAGTGTCTGAGCTTGCTAGTTCATGTGTCTGCAGGGATGAGACTGTGATCCCAACTTCGAATCTGGCCTCTGCATACTGATTACTTCAAAGCATTGATAATTCATCAAGGAACGGGAGAAGCTGAGAGAGAGAGAGAGAGAGAGAGAGAGAGAGAGAGAGAGAGCGAGAGAGAGAGAGAGAGTCACTCCCCTACAAACACTAACACACGTATATTAAATATGCTGAGCTGAGTTTGGCCCACGGCCATTTCTTTAATACATGCATAAAACGGCATATTTCCCTGCAGCTTGAATCCTATAACTGATGTGCATGTCACTGGTTTGGCCTGTATTGTCAAAAAATACCCTCCCCCCCAAAAAAAAGTCAATCCTGTTTCTTGAATAGTGGGATTCATCGTTTCAGATCCCGGCAGACAATCGCAGCTTTATCTGTTGACATATCAAACATAGTGAAACTAACTATTGGGCAAAGGAGGGGGGACTCACAACACAGGCATCTTTTTTAGGGTGAAGATATGTCTCTGAATACGAGGATTTGTTACCAGAGATAACAATATATTCAGTAATGGCTGTATTCAGCCATTCTTGCAACGGCTGGATAATAATCGCCTTTTCTTTTTACTAGATATCTATTATGTCAGGGATTGGTTGTGGGAAGCCGCTGTTAGTTACTGACTTCTAGAAAAAGAGAGTGAGGGAGAACTTATCTCTGCCTCCAGACCTCCACGCAGCGGCACATGTCAGGTCTGGAGACGCAGTCTGCCTTATTATTGGCCTGATCCCACAGCGCTCCGGCTGCGTGACTGAATGCTGTGACTCTTGTCCTCGCCTCTGCTCTCTCACACGCTGAGCATCCCTCTCCCTCCTACAGCTAACAAGCGACATATAGCTGATCGATGCGTCATATATATATATATATATATATATATATATATTTAATATACACGCGGTAGAACAAGATGGATAGAACCATACATGGGCAGACATAGAAAATGCCATTCAAGCCACCTACTACTCATTAGATGTCTATGAGCAACGCATGAAAAGGAGCAGCCGGGATTATCCGACGGGCTTCATCTGCTGAGGCGCCGGTGAGAGTCCCATTATGAAGGCGATATTGTGGCAGAGGCTCTGGGAGCAACAGCGGCGGCAGATGGCTCCGGTTGTGTTAACCTCGGGGCCCTGTCAGAGAAATTAATATTTCACATGCTAATTATGTTGATCTAAAATTGAGCGCCATGACCTCCTTCGTCCCCCCCTTTGCTGTCAAGATAAATATTCACATTCCTACTGGAAACACTCAACAGGAAGGTTGAATGTCTGTAAACAAAACAAAATGTTGAGATTGAGCAATTCACCCCGAGACGGAGACGCCAAGGCATCTGCCCACACGCCGTGAGCAAATAGCCACACGAATTTATGTTACACGCAAAACGTCAATGCAATTTGAATAATTCACTCCATGAAGACTTTTCAAATCATAAGGTAAGACGATATTTGTATAAGTCAGCTACTTGAAAAAATATAATATAATAAAACGCTCACAGTAGCAGTAGAAACCACCAAAGGCCCTCCTCATCTTGGGCGTGTGCCGCAGCAGTCCACTCATCTCGTTATATCTGAATTAAATGCTTCATGGTCTACCCAATGCTTCATTCAATTGACTAGCTGCTCTAGTGTTCCTTATTAATAATTAGGTCAGAAACTGATGGACGTTGGAGTCATGAAACGGGTCTCGAGGGAGCGGGCGTCCACATTGACATGAACCAGACCGAAGGATCACTTGCAGAAAAATGTGTAACATCTCTGTTGGATTTTTTGGCCCTCAAATTGATCGCATCAGCAATATTCCACATTCCTGCTTCCCCAGCCAAGTTCTGCGGAGACCCCGGTGTGCCTGCCAGAGGACGGAGAGAAGGGCGCAGTTTCATCTTCAAGTCCGAGGTGACGTTCAGCTGCAACACCCTCTATTTTCTGGTGGGATCAACAACGCGCGTGTGCCAGGAAGACGGCATGTGGAGCGGCTCTCAGCCACGCTGTATAGGTACAGATTATTATTTATCTTATTGACCATTTAATTACATTGTTGATTAAAGAGTGAATTGTATTATATCGATTTTTACCTCAGAAAGGATATTTGTGCCCCATTCTGGCTGGATGTATTAAATGGACGTGTCTTCATTTGAATCTACAATGATCTCGGGGGTCTAATATTCCTGAGACTTAAAATGAAATCCCGATAATTGACAGTCAAAGGGACTAGAGATGGCAGATTAATTCTGCTTATGTTACCGCGCTATACCAGTAATTGTGCTCTAGTACACGGTACACCAGAGAGAAATTGCTTCGTCATTATCGATGATTGCCCCTCTGTCATACTCTCGTTTTTGCGCTTCTGCAATACACCTCATCAGGACAACGATTTCTCGTTCCAGAGCCCACTAGAACTACCTGTGAAAATCCAGGGACACCTGAGCACGGCTTCATGAATTACACAACAGGCTTTAAGGTAAGATGAGCTAAACCTGTAATGCATATGTTTTCTAAAGAAATGCTTTTTAAATTTCAGGTGCATTTCCATTAGAAAATGTTTTTCAAAACAGTACATTCCTAGTTGGAGGCAAGTTTATAGAACAGACGTGCATCTTTAAAATACATGGTGATTATTCAGCTATGCGCTCTCCTAATTCAGCTAGACAACAGATCTCCATATGATCGCTATTTTAAGCACTGTTCGAAGCACGGGAGGCGACTATACCATTCAAATGTGTTACCTGCACTCAGTCCTATTTCAAACGGGAAGTTTCCGATAGATGTTCCATGTCAAATCATCATTTATTCCTTTGGATGATGTCATGTAGGTGCAAGTATGAAGCAGTGATGCATGCCGTATCCATCCCAAGGGGATTCACTGAAGAAAAACCCTGTCTTTCTCTACCGCTGTGCATGTATACAGGCTTGGTCTGGATCTATACTAATGTGTACTGCATGCAGCTTGACCGTCCGTGGAGAACATGGACAACACTCAAATACATCATAGTCAAAAAAACTTAACCACAAAAACCCCCCACATCATGACCACTGGTGTGTGCACAGTCGCTCCCCTGAGATGCTTTCAGCCAGTGTGTTTCATTTTATTTCTGCACTGATACTCTTAGAGCGTCACTTACAAGTTAAGTGCAAAATATTTCTCCGCAACATTCAGCTGAGTATCTGATATGAAATTTGTCCCGTGTGAAAGCAGAAGGAGCAGCTTATTATTCGGATGGCTGCTTGTATTGTACTCTCGCTCCTTTTCTGCATTGAAGACCGACGTTACCAGCATCTTGACACCAGCCAATGAGAAAGTCCTGTGTCAATGCTGTTTTTCAGCATTTCTGAAAATGCATAATTTATTGATGGCAAAAAGCAAAGGTTAGTGTTGCCGGAGATTGTCTTACGGTTTGTATGTGAGTGTGTCAGTGTTGTCTTTTGCCATTATTTTAATGCAAGAAAAAAAGATAACGGGTAAACCGTTCCTGTCTATTTTTTTCAATCACTTTCTTACTTCTGCATCAGTTGTGAACACAAACCTGGGCCATCGCCTCCTGGAATAGTCTCCATCTGCCTCCACGCTACACATAATCAATAACAAAAGGAAAAAAACTTAGTGTGCAGTATTTTTACAAGCTCTTTAGATTTTATACTGGGAGCCTATTGGCATTTGTATTCGTTTATTGACTCTCCACTTTGTGCGCTGTCTGTTTGTGGCCAGGTGGGCAGCAGAGTAGACTTCCAGTGCCAACAGGGACACCTACTGCAGGGTTCCACCACCCGCCTCTGTTTGCCGGATCTCACCTGGACCGGCATCCAGCCCCGCTGCATCCGTGAGTGCTCCGTTTCTCACGCTCTCCACAGTATCCTCGTATCCCTCTCCCTGTCTTTGGTTTTTTCGCTTCCCCCTCTGGCATCTTGTCACTGTTCAGAAGCGTCGCAGGGTATTCAGACCGTGCCTCAATACACCTTCTCCCTCTGTTGGTTTGCTCAGTCCTTTCACCTCCTGGCAGATCTCACCTTCAGCCTCAGTCCACCTGCCGTCCCGGTCAATCTGAGAGTGGGGCGTTGCGCCAGCGTCACGGTCATTCTGTTGGGACTACCTGGACTGTTGACCAACACCAAGCGTTTGCAGTTCAGCCAAGTCGCTTTGCCAAGGGCTTTTCTAAAGTTTGATGTAATCCGGTATTTATAGTACAGAAATTTCCCCCGCAAGTCGTACTGTAGTCTGCCTTTTCCACCGCACTTCCTTAACACTTCTGTGTAATGATAAAGGAATATTATGATCTTGATACATTATCTCCCCCAACATGTAACACCCACTTGAATTTGCCAGAGACATTTCTGCTGAGGGAGGAGAAACATCGTAATACTTAGCCGTCAGTCTGCTGATCTACTATGCAGCACAGCTTTGTGTGTAGGCGTGTGTGTGCTGTATGCTGCGCGTGGTGTGTGTTTTAGTGGGAAGATGGGACGTTTTAGAGGGATTGTGAATCCTTGAATATGTGCAAGTGGCCTCTTTAATGTGTAAACACCTAGCTGCCAGATAATTAGATACACCTAGCTGAAACGCATGAAGTCTAATACGCCATCACTTCATTAAGTCCTTCTGTCAGGAGGGTTATCATGTTCTGTGTCAAATGTTTTAGAGGGATGCTGATTCTCCTTGATGGCCGCTGTGGAGGCTGCAGCTTGCGGTGCTGTGGTGCTCTTTGAAAGGTTGAGATGTTATGGCCCTGTGAGCTTTTGAGGGAATCTGAAAAGAACAATGCTCATAGTAATTAAACAAAAATGGAATACAAACCGGTCTTCTAAAGGTCTTCTATGTCGACTCAAATTGTCTTTATTGTCTTAAGGAAACCAAATATAAAATAATGTAATTATTATTGTGTAAGGTCTACTAATGTACAACTTAGCGTTCTAATGCTGAGCGATGCACAAGCTGAGGAGTTAATTGCTTGGTTCTCCACTCCTATTTGACAAGTGTTGATATTTAACTCTCTTTGTGTTTAAACGTGATAATCGTTCCCGATTTAGGGTTAATGGATGCCACTTTGTCAATGAAGCGATAAATTAGGGATGTTGGCGAGAAACAACAATAATTCACTCAACATGAATATAAACATCGAGCTCAATAGTGGTGCATTTCCAAACTTCATCTAAATTAAGCAACGTTTCACACATTGTTATAAAACATTTCAACTTCAGATACGGATATTTGAGATGCTCGTGCATCATTTGAATTTGATTCTGGTGGTACATCGAACCCCAGTGGATGCCCCTCTGGATGCTTTCTTTCTTTTGGGGATTTGTATACAAATCATCCCAGCAGCCCCATTGACTTCCACGGGGGTAAATATGAAAGGATACATTCAATGTCCTTTTTGTTTACCCATGATGTTTTGTAAAGCCACTGATAACCTATTTGGATTTCATTCAGAAGCATCATGCGCTGAGGCTCTTAACTCTTCTGAGTCCCTCTGTTTAGCAGGTGCACTTTGTCTGTGTCTGCTGAGGTTGCAGTATGTCAGCAGCCGCTCGCTGGCCCTGCTTCATTGCCGCTGGTGGCTTGAAAAATGCATCTATTTTTGTCCGGCATCGTCCTGTCATTGTTACTGCTGGATAGAGAAAATGTGTCTCTGACGCTCACCACATTCTAGCACCCCACACCTTTATGAATCATTTCGCAAAAGCATGTGTGACTGAGGGAAAATGTAACCTTATTGTCACAATATATTAATTCGCTTAAATAAACTGTAAAGTGGCGACAATTGATAAGGTGCAACCTGGCAGATTTCCATAATATTTCCTTTTAAGGAAGTTAATTTGCCATCTGCCTTTGCAACAAATTAGCTCAGAAAATAGCCAGTGGAGAAACACACAGATGTTCTTCGGCTGTATTTTCAGAATGATATAATTAAAAGACTTTAGATTTGATGTCTTATATTATTATTTTATCGTTTTAGGGGTCTGAACACGTGTAACAATGTGTTACTCAGGTTCTGGCAGCATGACATCTGTCTCTCTGAAATACTAAGTCATTAAAAACCCTTCACAAGTATTATTTATCTGATTGTGGATTGATTTAAGAATGTAGTCCTCACATCAGTGGACATCCTAAAACACAAAGCAAAAGGTCACTGTTATCCTGCTTTGATATGTCTATATACATTCATTTTAGTCTGCTGATGGATCTCGTGCAGCCCCAAGGGTGAACATGCACACGAGGGGGCTCTATAGCCCATAGAGCATTGGGGGAAAGCTGTGGTCATGTATTTCAGTACAGGTGCTTTTGTACGGGTCCGACACGCCGTGTTGACCCTCGGTCAAAACGGCGTTAAATCCTCCAAAATACCTTTCTCTGTGATCTCGGTAAATGCTCTTTTGTTACTGTGAGGACACTTTGATGGATTTAAAAGTGATGCCAACTAATCTTGTCCTGCTGACAAAAGCAAAAATTTGGAGGGATTATCGACACAACGATGCAAAGGACACAATTGGTTTTGTATCGCTGGATCTTAAGCATCATACCTTTCTATCCGCCCACATCTCAGAATTCGTTTCACTGCCCACGGCGATGTTTTTAGAAATGAAAAAAAATCAACATTTACATAAAAGATTCCTTTCTACAGCAGTAAAAGTAA
Source organism: Gasterosteus aculeatus (assembly GCF_964276395.1). Classification (NCBI taxonomy): domain Eukaryota; kingdom Metazoa; phylum Chordata; class Actinopteri; order Perciformes; family Gasterosteidae; genus Gasterosteus; species Gasterosteus aculeatus. Next base: position 14,157,680 of record NC_135707.1, on the reverse strand, counting down.
ATTGTGGTCTGCGACTGGCCGAATGAAATGTTTCCTTGGATGGAACAGAACAGAATATCAGCAGAGCTGTTTGTGTCTCCTGACTAACGGGCTCCATCAGAGAAACCAACTTTGAACACTGAACGTGTCTCTTGACGCATCATGTAACCTCTGAATTAAAGCCCGCTGTGCTGTTGTGTGAATAAACAAGGCAACGTGACGGGCCTTTGATACAATACTTCGTCTGACCTGTAAGTGTCTTCAGTACTCATTGCATCCACTGGACCTGTGCTGAGCGGTGGGTTTAAATGGATTTTGGAAACGGCAAGAGGGATGTTTATTTGATTATAAATCTATTTATTTATTTAGGTCTTCGGAGTTGATATCTTCAACTAACAGCGGGATGCCGTTTTTCTTTGTACTTGCAGCTCATATAAATACCACACTAAATTCCCCAGAGGCAGATTTATCAACTCATTGGGTGGTGCGTCTGGGTGACTTACACACTTGTCCTTGTGCTTTCTTCATCCGTCTTTCTTGGTGTACACTAAATCGTCGTAGCCCCCGTGTAGCTGTGAATAACAGAAGTAATCTACTGGATTTCGGGACACTGCTTGGATGCGCCTGTTTAAAGATGTAGAGCATCGAGAGCTGTATGTATTCGGACAAGCACACACACATTTATTATTCCTGGATCAAACACCAGCAAACTAATATCCAACAAGAGGGATTTCCTGCAGCCTGCTTGTCTTCCATAAAGCAGAGATACCTTCCACACCCAATTGCCACTAATGTCACTAAGACGCCATGAAGGGCCGATTTGGTACTGTGACTCACTTGCGGCTGCCTCTCATCCGCCAGCAGCCAGCGTGTTCTTCCACTCACAAGCTGCAAAATGATTTCGCTATCTACACGTTATTGTTGAATCCGAATGTTCAACCCTTCAGTGGTTTTGGTGGTGCAGTGACATATGCATACGTTCTTCTTTTGTAGGGATTTTGTTTTTTAGTTATTCTCAATCCGCTCATGGTCAATGAGAAGTCTCTGCAGCTCACCGGTAACCGCCTTTTTCCTTGGTTTCTTCTAAACTAAGCTTTTCCAAGCAATGTTAAATCAACACCTGTGAGCTTTTCGAGACAGAATAGTTAAATAGGTTGAGAGTCCGAATCAGTAGAGTCTAACCTTATTCGCAGGCTTTAATAAGTCATGTCTGTGTATTTAGTATATAAAGTTGGACAGTTCTGCCTTCCAGAATGCACTTATTAGCCTTCTATTATCTTCTGATTTCCAGACGTCAGTTCTTTCTTTTCAGAGTAACTCAGTGTTTGTGACCTTGCAGCCTACATGCCCGTCCTGGTAATGGGGAAAAAATAACTTTGCAAGATGTACAATAACTTCGCAAGGACACTGATGTGCTCGGCCTTCTCTGGTCTCGCCCTTGAACATTTCGATTAGTTCCAGAAACACAAAAACGACTTTAAATCAGTTTTGTTTTTCCCCAGCTGTTGCTGAATGATAATGAGTCGGCCAAGCCTCTCTGTTGTACTGCTTCTATGTCTATCGTTACATTTCCAACAATTCACACAGTTACTGTATTTGACTTTTTGACTGAAGTGCATGTGCATGACTGTGTGTATCTGGCCTGACTTGTGCGTGTGTGTACTAACACGCTTCTGCCTTCTGCTCGCCCACCAGCTCACTCCTGCAAGCAGCCGAGGAGCCCGGCCAACGCCGACGTCGTGGGTCTGGACCTTCCTTCCTACGGTTACACCCTGGTGTACACCTGTCAGTCAGGTTATTTCCTCTCCGGGGGGTCGGAGCACCGAGTCTGCCGCTCTGACGGCAGCTGGACTGGCAAGGTGCCCGTGTGCAGAGGTACGTGGTTGGCGGAGGTCCACGAGGGCAGTCGATGGAGAGGATGGGGCGGAGGAGGCCGTTGCATTGTGGGAGGATTGTGAAAGTGCATAAAGGTGGAGGTGGTGCACTATGGAGGGGTGAATTGGATACTGGTGTATAGGCTTAGTAGCTGTGAACTCAACCAGTTATATAAGGCATGTTCTGGTTCCTATTCAACTTTAAGTTGATTCTAAAGGTTTTGGTTGCAAAGAGCTTCCAGAAATCTTAATGCCAATGTGTGGAAGAGTTTATTGTAACTCTTCCAACATCCCCCCCCCCCTCCCCTCCTCCATGCTGTTAAGCCCTGCTGTGCTCATCTATGTGAAATAAATATCTGTGTTCTTCTGCAGTCGGTTCCAAATCACATGAGAAAACTGTCAAACCCGTACCGGGGACACCGAGCCCAAAGATACATGGTGAGTTTTGAATGGCTCAAAGTCTTTAATGGAAGCCACAGATATAATACAGTATTAGTGGGGTGTGGCTAAAATCTTTGTCAACATCATCAAGGTTTTCACTGTCTTCATAAATAGTTTAAAGTTTCTTTACCTTTCTTCCCTTTATATATTTCACATTGCTTAGTCGGTAGCATGCAAGGCAAAATGCTATTAGCAGCGTCAGTTGTAATTAAATTAGTCCACTTTCCACCACTTCATTCTTTGCCAAGGATAATTATTCAGACTATCATAATGTTGACAAGCATTCACCTCTGTCAAGATGGTTAACTTATTATTCCCTTGTAAATAATTCCTAACAAAAGAACTATTAAACCTTTGCCAAGTTCACAGAGTGAGTTAGTATCTCTTTCCCAATGTATTTAATTATCCTACATTTAGATTGTCAAAGCATATAAGGAACATGATATTATTCAAGCTGAAGGAAAAAGACATTTATCAGCTGTTATGTTGGTTCCGATGCATATCTGATTACCATTTTACACCGTGGGTGCAAGTGTTCAGCTCGTATTAACATTGATTGGATCTTGTGTAGGGAAGCTAATTCGATGACCTTATTTAATGAGTTTTATTTCTCTTTCTCAAGTTCCCGACAACGTCTTTGCCTCTGATTTCGTGTGGAAGGGTTCCTATGATTACAAGGGCCAGAAACAGCCAATGACTTTGACAGTCCGGAGCTTTAATGCCACGACGGGAAAAGTCAATGTTACTCTAACAGACAGCAGCATGGAGTTTCTACTCTCTGGTGAGTCATCTATAAATCATACGTCTGCTGCTTCCTGCTCTCACTACCTCTGTGTGTCACTTCAATTTATTTTGAGGATGCCTCATGTCAATCAGTCAATCACCAAATGATCTCATGCATGCGAGTGGAAATTAACTATTGGCTGTAAAGGAGGATGTATTAGCCTCCGCTGACTGACTCACTGCCCACCGAAGAGTCACTCGTCTCCTCACGTCGCTGCAACTTTTCTTTCCGTTCTCTCCTTAACTTCCGTCTTGCCTCTTTTTTCTACCTCTTATCTTTTCCACCGCACTCATATTGCTTCATCCCTTCTTTTTTTCACATCAATTCCCGTGCTGCCTCTTGTCTTAACTCAACCTGTAGGAGTGTACAAGCGCCAGGAGGCCCGGTTAATGCTTCTGCTCCACCAGATGAGAGCTCTGGCCCACAGCTCCTTGAGCAGGATTACTGATGAGACCTGGGCGATGGACGGGTTTGTGAGTATACACAGTCATCTGAAAAACAAACAGGAGCTGTGGCTGTCTATCTTCATTCATCTTCTTTTCGTTAATTCTGACAAATCAAGTGGAATGTCACATCCAAAAGCCTTTCTTGGACTTTTTAAAGCAAATGTTTAATCACTATTACTTTATAATAATAAATGGGCCGGGGGAAAAACGTCACTAAAACAGAGCTGTGATAACAAGTAGAATAGTTATGTTGGTGTTTTTTTGGAGGGTATTTCTTTACACATACAGTATTTGCACTGTACATCAGAGGAGCCAGTGACTCTATATAAACCATTTTACAACTGACAATTTGCTGAAAGAGCTCTGACACACACTCAACACCTGAGGGGCAGCAAACGACACCAATTTTTGTTTGTGGAGTAGACGCTTGTCTTTTAAAATGAACCTCGGGGTCCCCTTAATAAGAACGTGTGACAGCTGACTGCGCAGCGCTAAGCTATTGATAGCACGCCGCACACTTCAGAGCCGTTTACAAAGACAAAGGGGCTATTTTTGAATCCAGCATGACAGAGTGCGTGGGCGTTCTTATTAAATGTCGCATTTGATGTAATATGGAATATACGCTCTCACTTGCCATGAAAAATGTTATTAATTCAATGGAAACAAAACCCACCGTTCCTCAAGCTTTGTATTGTTTTTCTCCTGCAAGGTTTCAGCTGAGCCTGAGGGCGGCAGCTACGTGTTCCAGGGCTTCATACAGGGTAAAGACTTTGGGCGGTTTGGACTACAAAGACTTGGTATGTGTTGTTTCAATTCAATTAATCCCATTTCCAATGGCCACTCATCTTTCATTTCCACAGCAAAAGCAAACAGAGGTGATATTAATTCCGATGGCCTGGAATGAATGATGCAACAGTAGCGTTCCACGTTCCAGGTCTATTTTCACGTTGACCTTTCTGAAGGAGCAGAGTTCCTCTGTGCTGACCTTAAGTGCGAGTTCAGGAGACTCATACATATAAACATGATTTGTGACATCACTACTCGTTCAAAAATGCAGCTCAGACGAGTGTGATGTGGAACCATAAAACTTTCAGCACACAAACGCTGAGAACGGAATTTTCACATGAGGGTCATTTAAAACATTTAAACTTTAAAGCACGTTTTAAAAACTACTTCAAATCCAGAAGAGGTCATGAAACCTGTTTGCATGGGACTAATGTCACTTCTGGACTTGGAGTAGCTTTGAATAATGCGATGGTGGTCTGTGACCTCAAATCCTGTGTGAATCTGCCATTTGTGGAGAAGTAAAAATTCCATCACAAATGAACAATCCAACATCTTTGTGTTTGTCTTTGGATGCAAAATCAGGAGGATAATTTATCTGCACAGCATGGAGACCATGCAAGAGGTCTTTATGCAAATTGGATAAAGACTAATACACTGCAATTGCGCTGCAATATTTTTATAGTAAAATATATATGAAATGTTTTGCAAATGTAGAGAAATACAGACTACTGAGAGACTTACTAGGGGATATTATGTGTTGTTAATTCTGGATTAATTGGCTCACAAAAAACACCTCTTTTTCAAACAATACAGCTCCATAATATTTGCTCTGTAACTGACAGCCGTTACAGTGAGTCTGCCTTCCACCTCATTGTCCTTCGATTCTTTTGTGCTCAACATTTCTGTTGCCATCACCTCATAATTGTCTTCAACGCGATTATCACAGTCTCAGTGATCGTTATCGGTCGGATCATTAAGGCCGGCTGCTGCGTCTCGGACGTGTCGTCATTTAGATCCTCTTCCTCTGCGTTCCCCCTCTTCATCATCATCATCATCATCATCATCATCATCATCATTATCACCAGCAGATGATACGTACGTTTCTTTTATTCCATTTGTTGCACTATTTAGTCAATCGTAATATTTTAGACGCTCTTCCTTCACAAATTCAGCATAATACATTCATTGCGTGTTCCTTTGTGTGACGCGATGTTTTTCTTGCAGGTTTGAGTGTGAGAGAGAATGTTACTCTCACTGACCCTGAAACAAATGGCTCCACGAACAGCAGTTCTGTTGCGGTCGCTATCCTCGTGCCTTTCTTTGCCCTCATCTTCGCAGGCCTCGGATTTTATCTCTACAAACAGCGGTAGGTGGTGTAAACTCGTGTCTTCCCCTCTGGCTTCCAACCCAAATGCGGTGGCTCCTGTAGTCGATATCTTATTTGTTCCCGCGGGACGAAGAAAGACGAGAGCACGTCTTTGTGCGTCGGCCTCCCGTGTTTCAGGGGATTTCAGATTTCCAGACGGATGTTAAAAAAAAAATTTAAAAAAAACTTTTGGAAACCCCTGCTTTATGTAGATGTTCTTACGATGGCATTCAAAGGAAATGCAAAGCGCGATGAGGTGGATGGCGCCCTGCGGCCCACTCCCACCGCCTGCTCGACTGCAGAAAGGTCCCCCGCTAGATGCAGGAGCTTCCTCGTCTGAGGCTTCAAAGCGTGATGTAATATCAGTCAAAGTCCCGCCACCCAGAGCTCGTTACGCAGTGGTATACGTCAGACGTGGTTAATGAGAGCACCTCCAGGACGATGTGGGATGTATGCACTGTGTACGGCAGCGTGGATTTGATCTGCTTTTGAATAATGAATACAGGAAAAACCTGTGACATGCAAATTCCTCACTCATTATGTTAGTTACTAGTGAACAGGCATAGGGCCGCTCTGACTGATGTGTTTAACAATAATTACCATTTTGCCTCATTTACCTACTGCGGCTGTCTACAGCAAGATATTGGAGACATGTTGATGGGATTGGAAGGAGGGTAGATGATTAAGATACTGTCTCTCAACTAATGTGCATCTTCCTTTTCTTTCATTCTTTTCTTTTTTTAAGGAAAACTGATAAAGCGCAGTACACAGGATGTTCTGTCCACGAGAACAACAATGGACAAGCCACTTTTGAGAATCCCATGTACAACACAAACACAAAAGCCGCCGAGGGAAAAGTCGTCCGCTTCGATCCCAATCTCAACACCATCTGTACCATGGTTTGATACCCGAGTACGAGCGAAGGACAAAGGGAGAGGGAGAATACAACTTCTCCTTGTTTGCCTAACGTGAATATAGATGGGCATATTTCTATTTTTCTTGTTTCGGATCACATACATCAAAGGCAGAACAGCTCAGATATATAAAGCACACTTTCAGCGACACTTCAGCAATCATATACAAAAGGTCAAAGATTGAAGAGGGATGAAGTGGAGGTCCCACACCATTGGGGATCTTCCCAGAGTTTGGGTGAGGAGAAGTGTTCTTTACACTCTGTGAGTGTTGGCTTTATGATTATAAAAAGCCTCTGGCATATAGATAAAATAGAGTATTGTATGCTCTGTAGTATTAATAAAAAGGGGTTACTTTAACAATGCCAAATTAAAATTTTAAACCTTTTGCTTTTGAAGAAAAGGCCAGAGATGCTTTTTGGTCTCACCCTTATTCATCCTAATGTTCTTCTTATGGAGGTGAGAAGCCTCTTACCTGGGATTCAGTCAACCTAATCTGTTGTCTAGAGAGGAAATAATGTGTTTAGTGTATAGTTTGTTCAAAGTTATATGCTCAATTATACATCTTAATTGGATCCAACCTCCCACTGATGAAATATATGGAAGGGGATTTAATTACTGAAGTGCAGTAAAAAAACAAAACGCTTTTATTGTTACGGTGAACGCTCTCTGCCAGCAACACCGAACATTTTCTTTAAAAGATTTATAGTTAACATTTGGGTTTATCATCAATATGTGTGCTATGAATTTGTCTCTGACAGAAATGTTGTTTAAATATGAGAGTCTAGTCAAGGCAAACTGTACCTCTCAGTATATCGGTAATGTGGCCCTCATCCATCCCATGTAACCTCTTCTCTTATTTATATGACCTTTTACAGTCTGTGTCCCATACAAAATGAATTAGGTGGGAATTAAACAAATCCTAGAGCCTGTATAAGTGAAGAATTTCAAAGTAGGAGCACCTTGATGAGTCATTCAAGGTTTTATAAGAACACAGAATAGCTACAGCACACAGAACCTAGAAGTTTATTTAAGCTGCGATGTCAGTAAGTCAACGTGCAAAGACATGTCAGTGGGCAGCCTGATGTCAGATACAGTTTGTTCTTTAATGTTGTGGAAAAAACAACAGCTTTTACTTTATTCCTTTATACCTAATCTAAAAAGCGTTTCAATCATTCTTTGGGGAAACCTTGCTTTGGACCGGCATTCTTGATCCATACTCCTACTGTGAGACATGCGATGAACATACGGACTTGGTCTATTTTATTGAAACACACCGATACAAATGGTTGTTTCAATGTCTTACTGAACCATCAGCTTCTGCCAACAAATGTACAGTATACATGAACAAATTTGCACACTTGAACATTAGCCACTGTCAGTATTTTACTACCATCTAAGTCCATCAAAGTTGTACAAGTGAAGAATGAATTTGAGACTCATCACATTTCTACATCATTGCAGTGCCTTGAATACTGTATGGGCATATGTTTCTAAGGAAGACATAACATGTATTGCATTGATAAAACTGTTATAGGTGTAATGTATCTGCACAGTTTGCAACGATTTAGATGAGTGATGTCCACCCTGATGGTTTGTCTAAGCAGAGGTGTCTTTGAAAAGCAGCTCATAGTTTCATACCTGTTCATGTATCCGGTATAGCGATTGCTGCTATAGTACTTTGTACCACTACGTTGATTCCTGTCATTGCTCGTACATTTTGTACATTTATACAGTTTTGATACTTGATGGCATTCTTTGGACAGGATGTCTTGTGTAATCAACATGTAATATATTTTGCAAGGTCACATTTGATATTGGTGAGAGAACCTGGTGCACCTGGTAAAAACATGATGCGGCAGTGTGACGGACATCACGTGACTGGAATGCTTTTAAATGTACAACACAAATGTTATCCCATTAAAAAAACCTGTGTATATGAATATGTAAATATTACAAACGTTTTGTAAAGAGATATATTTTTTATGCAAAAATAAAGCATTTGTAAGTTATTGAATATGTTGTGTAAAATTGCACTTGTAAATGTCATGATATATCAAACATGTTTTGTATTTTTTCTTCATCAGCAATGTACAAATCCTTAATTTTTATATATATATATATATATATATATATATAAAGTAATGAAGCTCAATCTAGTTTCTTTCATTGGTGGAGATGCCACCATTATAAAGCTCTGCGACAGTATTTGTAGCTTAAAATGATGTTAGTGTGCACCAATCAGGGAGCTTTTATCATTCAGTTTGCTGCCTCCCTACTTTGTGACTTTATGGATTTTAAATGAGTTTTCCATTTGCTGACCACAGCCCAGTTTAACCAAAATGAGTACCAACATTATGTCTGTCCAAGGTCTTCAGAGCATTTAAGACGTAGCAATGCATGGTGGCCAATAATCCCTGGTAGCACCTGGTGTGAGCACAAATCTGGTCTCAACCTTTAAAACACATTTTACCAGGAAAATGGTACAAAGCTTAACATCCCCTCATTCACTACACACAAATTTACCATTCATGACGGAAACTATAAATATGGAAAACTGCAGTAAGTCTGAAGAGTTTTTATCGCAGTTAGATTATTTAAATTCAAACATACAAGTAGAGTATCAGACAATCTAGAAACAGTCAAATAATTTGGTTCATAAAATCTCTTTGAGACAGACTGGATTGAAGAAGGTGGGTAATTTGTCAGGACATTATGTAACTGACCGAGATGAAGCTAATTGCAGCGATCCAAGTAGAGCGGATCAGCAGTGTGACTGAGATCACAGCACGCTCGATAAAGAAAGTACGAAGAGGACCTATGAAGATCAAACATGCTGTTGAGTGGCAGGAGCAGATTTCATTTCAGACTTGGGTTAAGCATATACTTTAAAGGCTGAGTCTGGGATTTGTGTATGGATTAGAAATATTTGCCAGTGGGATTTTCCATTGAAGTTGCTCTGAAGCTTCGTCAAGCAGATTTCCCCCCAAAGGGTGGCGGCGTTATGTAAGCTGGTGCTAGGCTGAGATGTCAAACGGGCTCCGTTTGTTTGTTCAGCATGGGTGTTTGCTCAGAGTAATGCGCTAATATCAGCACCTTTTAGACGCTGACCTTAACGACCCCGTCGCCCTCTCAGAATGAGGCATAAATGAATTAGAGTGCTGGTGTCTGCGACGGAGAAACCCTCGGCTGCAGGTTAGTGCGGTAAGCTGGTCTCACTGTCCTGTCCGTGGAGACGTTTTGGGGCCTGCTGGCGACGGCATGAGCCTGCTGGAGAAAATCAATCTGCAGGAGCATCTGCCCCAGGGCAATGTAGGGATGTTCCTGGCTGCCTCTGATGTTCAGATACCCCGTGGTGCCCCCCCACCAACCCCCCCTCTCTCATCCAGGGGCTGTACCTGTGCTGTGAAATCGTACCACACAATTTCGACACAGTGCGTGATGGATAGAAGAACTCGCGCGTTTGTAAATAACGTTTTGTGCTCCAGACCAGCAGAAAACAACTGTGACTCTTATTGATCTGAATGACAATCGTTGAAATATTTTCACTCCTTATATCCTGTATGGCACAAGGTTTTCTGTTTGCCGAGGGAAGCCGAAGTTGGGAAGTTGTTGGTTTTCCTCTCCTATGCGTGTCAAAGCATAATGAGTTGTGTCGGCTATCATTGGTTTTTCTGTCTCTAATGTGCAGGATTGTCAGTCGACTAACTAGCTTCTTTCTCTCCCTGTAAATCTCAGTTTTTCACTAATGAGCCATTTTCAACCACTCTGCTCTCATTAGTCATTTGTCCTCAGGCTGCTGCATGTTCTTGATGCAGATGGGGAAAATGGTGAGAATGGAAACCCCCGCCTAGTACAAATCCAATTTTTGAGACACTTAAATGCAGCTAAAATGATCTGAATTAGGTTTTTCTCAGCATTATGAAATATACTGTCTTTTCCTAATCCATTTCGCTCTGTCAGACTTCTACGGTAACACATTCCTAATGACTTGTGGACTAAATTTAGCAGTATTTTCACTGCTTATAACTAAGAAATGCATGTCCTGAATCTGGAACTTGATATTACACATTTTTAAAGCACAGGTAAGCACTGGGAAATAGCCTTCAGTCCAGTAGATCAGAAACCTCTCAGTTTTTTTAATTTGAATAGAAGGATGTTCAACTGAGGTCAACGGCTACTATCATCAGGGGCCAGAAGAGTGAGTGAGTGAGTGTGTGTGTGTGTGTGTGTGTGTGTGTGTGTGTGTGTGTGTGTGTGTGTGTGTGTGTGTGTGTGTGTGTGTGTGTGTGTGTGTGTGTGTGTGTGTGTGTGTGTGTGTGTGTGTGTGTGTGCGCTGAAGTGTTTTCATTTCAATTTATACAGTATCCACACACACTATCTACACAGCGGCACATACGTTTGATAAACCGTCTGGATTGTGTCCATGTGGCGTTGGATCTGAACTCGATGGGCAGCCTGTCTGGCCGATCCCATTGTTAATGGAGGATGCAGATTTAACGGTTGAGGTTTCCTGGCACGATCGTCCAACAAAGGTTTCATTTAAAAGACAACGGCAGCCACGGCGCCAGGTTCCAGTCTTGTACGTAGTTCCTTTAGTTGCTGTGAGTTGGATGGGAAGCCAGAGACACCAAGAAGTAACTGTACTTTGCAAGGAGTAGTAAATAGAAAATGACAGAACAGTGTGTGCTTTGGTAGTTAGTGAGCTTCAGAGGTCCAATTAGCTGGTACATTGCCCAGAGTTGCTGTTTCTCTCTCTCTCTTCAGTCTTCCCGCTAAGATAATCGGCTGCCGGCGTGTTATATTTAACCAACAGTTGTATCGATCTTCCTCCTGGAAGAAAGCAAATAAGCTTATCCTCTCCAAATGTTAAAGTATTTAAAATTTTCTGAATCTGGGAGAATTGGATTTGAACCATTTCTTTCGGCTGTCTCAAAGCTCCTCCACTTCAGCTAACACGTTTGTTTGTTCCCTGTATTGTGACTCTGCTAGTGGTTAGAGAACTACATAAAGATAAATGACCATGTTTAAATCTTCAAACATACTATACTTACCATCAATGGTGACTGGATGGCAGGCGAGGCTGTCAATGCAGAGAGCATTAGGCTGGGTTGTGTGCATCAACCCACAATCACAATCAGAAACAATCACTGTTCCCAACAATGAACCTACTTTAGTATAGTATGTACTTTTCATTTATTTATTTATTTTACAGGACTGCAGATTTATTGCTGAGTAAATACACATTACAGCCTCCTAAATAATATCTAAAAAACCACATGGACTACACTGGGCAAACTTAAGCTCTTCTTCACACATGACAGTTTCGATGTAATACCTCACTGGGTGTCCGTCTTAATAGCCACCATGTCCTTAGCAATTAGATTGTGGAAATGTCCCAGTGCCTTCTGACGCACTTCTGAAGCCAGCAGATCCAGTTTGATGTACGAAAGATTAAAAAAAGGGAGAAAAATGCTTTGGACCGGTGACTCGCCTCATATACACATTATTCACTGGGTAACATCGCTCCCCCCACGAGGCAGATCCCTAAGACATCGATTTGATGCTGGTAATGTACACGGAGGATGAGCGTCACGGGGGACATGAGTGCAGTTTTAAAGACATATGCTGCATTATTTTAATTTGATCAGCTCTCAAAGCCTCCATCACAGCAGTCATTAAAACACTCCCACTCTCCCCCAGGGAGAAGAAACCAAAAGAAATATCTCACTGGCTTCATGTGGAACAGTGGTATCGAATGGCAGACAAAAAAAAATACTTTGAAAAGTGTACATTTTTATTTTGCATAAAATACATTTGCACAGTGGTACAGTCTGCATCTAGAAACCAGGAACATCACAGCAGACGCAAAATAAAAAGCTTTCATCTTTATTCACGCGGACGTGATGCATTGAACCAGGGATTTACCCTCCTGTGTTCTCACATGAACAAAGACAAAAATGAGTTCATGTCATTGAACATCAGATAATAGAGTCCATCTGTATGAAGTATTTTGCACACAAGGACTTATTTTGAAATAAACATGGTCACTAATCAGACTCTTTATACTGTAGCATTTTGAGGGACTCAGGTGGGTAAAAAAATCTGCAGTTATGAACCATGAATAATAATATGTGACATTTAATCTGGTACAACCTCTGAGTTAAGGACTTCGTTATGAATCATACGACATTGACATTTGGGTTTGTTATCATGCATGCTTTGCAGGAAGTGGAAATCATTTCAGCATAAAACCCAACAGGAGGGGAAACGGCGTGATGCTATCTAAGCATATGATTGAGCGGGTTTGTCCTGCGAGGAATAATAACATGGTTCTTCTGCTGATGTTAATGTGCCACAGAAGCCCCCGCAGCGTCTTCTCAAAGAGGACATCTTAAGTTTATCCATTACGAGGAGCGCGGGGAGAAGTCGAGGCTGCAGGAATTGTGTCAACTAGCCGGAAAATCTAAGCGCAGGTTTATTTATTTCATTTAAGTATTTGGTTAGTTATTTTACTTTTTCTCTAGAACACCATTCAGTGTCTTTAGTGACTAGCCGCCAACTGCGCCTGTGGGTGGAGAAGCAGGAGATGTGATGTATAAGTAGCAATTACGGGCAAATGGTTATTATTATGGTGCCGAGGATCACTGGGTTTGTGTGTTTTGTGTTTTCTACTCCTCAGGCTACGTCAGAAACGCAAAGGCATTCTGGAATTCAAGAGCACATCGGTTTCCTTAATCGCCGATGATTCTGCAGATTTGATCTGTGAGTAGATAAAGCTAAATCCCTCGTGGAATAAAAGAAGAAAAAAAGACATCAGACAGCATTTTTCACTTCAGCTGTTGGCGGCACATAATGGCGGGTTTATGGCGAGTGTATGCACGAGGTGCTGGACGGTGGGAGTGTGGAGGCGGCAACAGTCCCCTCAGATGTCTGAGGCGGTTTGATGGATGACCCAAACTGTCCCTGCACTGTACTGCAACTTCTGTTTGGCGCTTTGCTGAATCGGGTCAGCGGTCTGTTTTGAACAGAGCAACACTGGAGGAGCACATTTTAGCTCCGCCCAATCCAATATCGCCGAGGCCACCATTTCTTGACCTATGGCAGTCGTTCAAATCCCACACAAGCACGTTGGTTTCACTGGAAGTCTTTTGTCGCCTTCCTATACAGAACTCACACATTTATCGGAGTCAGTTGTTTTCTAAAGGAAAGAGCGATTTGGATGACTATGACTAACGTCGGTCCCTTTACGCTTCCTTCCTTCTTCCTGCATGTGGCATCAAGACAGAGTTCAATCCTGAGCTTCATGGCATTGTCTGGTTTTGCACCATTTACTATTGACTTGCACGATTGAAGCTCTATAATGGAAGTCATCTAAAAATAACTTGTAAAGTCATATGTTATAATTGTAATCTACAAAGTTTCTTACTGCTGCTGAATTGTAGTACGGCCTTTAACAGCCTCCCTTTAAATTATTATATTGTTGTGTAACTACTAATAAATACAGCAGGAACAACAGGTTCCTCTCGTGAGCTACAGTTTGCCAGATTGCGTGTAAAGGATGTATTGAGTGTGCGAGAAAATGCAATAGTTGCATAATGCAGTACGTTTTCACAATTAAGTGTGAAATGTGAGAAAAGAACATATCTGCTCAGATGTTTAAGCTAAAAAAAAAAAGGCTTGGCAAAGAAACCAGCCGTGCTAAGCAAGCGATATGTTGTCAACCTGCAGACAAGAATATGTCGACTTGAATATGTGTGTACATATCATAATTAATACAATGTGGCATGTAAGCTACTGGAATATGCATGTGTGAGCATATGCTGTTTTATTTTTTTATATCACCCTGGAGGAGATGTATTATAACACACAAGACATTTTAAAACACAATCCTTCCATTGCTTTTGTTCCTTCACAGTTGGCACATGACCTTCGGGACAAAAGAGCGAGTGAGAGCCGTTGTTCTGTCCGTGCACTCGCCTCCATCCTCTGCTCTGCTACGGACCGTTGGTGTCATCAGTTCATTTATCTTTGCTGTCCTCCCTGTCTGGATGCTGCACTCCAATCCAACCAAAGAAAAGCTCATCAGCTGCACGTAGTTGACAGGAATTGTAGGCTGCTCCGCTGTGTCCATGCGCAGCACTTGGCCAGGTTGCCATGGAGTTCCAAGAGGAGTGTTTCCTCCGCCAAGGAGCTTGTGTTTTCGTATTGCTTCCTTTCGTTTGTCAATCGGCCACCGGCCTGATGTTTAATGAAACTTGAAGAAGAAGCTCCAGTTGTTTTATGGTCCCTTCCATATTTTTAACTATGTAGTCCGTGTCCTAAAGGCGAAAGAGGAACAGATTAACATTTGACCACCAGACGATAGCGGTGATTTTTCTTGTCAGCGCCTTACCAGCAGTGAGATGCCCCGTCAGTTACTGTTCCGTGGTTGTCATGGCTTATGTGAAATCCATTGTCTCTGTTTGAATACATTCTGTCAGGGAAGAAAAGGCCCTGACTCAAATCTGGTCTGCCCACTTTTTGACAGAGAGCATCTGACAGCAAATGACTACATGGCCCCTGGAGGATGAGACGTCCATCTGTCCTTCGGACCGCCTGCTGTCTTTCTCGATGGCTTCATTTTCTTAACACTAGTTTACAATTACTTACTCTTTCATTTTGTGCTAAATCCATGTTGATTTCTATAGTGCAACTACGCTTGAACAACTATTCGATCGTTAGACAAAGCATTTCCCAAGTTAATAAACAGTTCATCCCATCCTTACTCAGTCATTTAAAACATCATTGCTAGCGATGGCTGATGGAGGAATATGTGAGGACACTTTTCCATATTGACCCTTGCTTTTGACCTCATAGGATTTCATAGAGCTCCCGCTTCTATTTGACCTGGCAGCATGCGCACAGACTGCCAGACACTGCCAAGGCTTTGAAGACATTTTCTCTTCTTCCTGGCACCATGACACTCACTCCGACAGCATAAAACACCCCAAATTCTAACTTTGTCAGAAAAATAAGTAGTCAGAAAAATATCCGTATACTGACTGCTGTAAAACGCAACAACATATTTTTCATGTTTGAACACAAAAAAGGATGATAAAACCAAAAGCTTCATAAACACAGCCGGTAAAGTCAAAATGATCACCCAAACAGGAGGTCTTTGAAATTTACTTAATTAATTCAGCTGTTCTGAAGTATCACATTTCAAAACATTTACAGTTCTTTTCAAGCAACAGATAAAATTCATTTTCTGCAAAATAAAAAAGTTAATTTGATGAATCTGGCACGATATATAATGATTGACGTTTAATTGTAGGGCCGATTTTAAACTACTTGGATGTCTACTTCAATCTATTTTTTTAATGGTCTTTCATAAATGTCGGACTGTGAATATAAAAACAGTTGGTGTCTTCCTTCTCTATGGTGGCAGGTAGCTTTGCTGGGAGTGAGTTGACTGCATTCCAGTACAACAAGTAGTCATTGTTGTCTACGTAGTAGCCAGTATTTTGAACTAAATTTATGAGACACAATGTGACAGAAGCGCCATTAATCAGGATGTTACTACAGATGTTTTACTGTTGAGCAGCCATCTTGGATTTCAGAGGCAGGGTTTGGTTCAACTCTTTGAGTTGGAAATCTGACCTTTGGAGGCGTTCCAGTAACTTTCAGGATGGGAATGTGAACATTCTGACTTTACGGTTCAGGTGCATCATTAATCTATTAGCTAATGTGCTAAAGAAAAGAGGGAAATGCAATTAATGTTGGGTGAGCCGGCTCTGACGGGACTTTGGCAGTGAGGCGACCACAGGCTCCCTGTGATGTTAGCGTGCTGGATGAAGCAGAACCAATGTATTCCAGCTCGGGAGAAACTCCACTGTTGGAGACGAGCCAGACTCGCTGAATAAAACCCTGCGATGAAGCCAGTCAGTCCAGCATCCGCAGCAACCGGTGCCTGGGGACTGGGGACTGAAGTGTCGGCTCTGGACTGAGGACAGTTTAACTAATTAGCCTTGAGAGCCAGTAAAGATTAGTTTGGCCTTTGACAGCTTCCACGTGCTACTCATAAGTTAATGAGTAATAAGGCTAAAGTCATAATTGCCGTAGTGGTTTTATAGGAAGTACATCATTAAATATTGAAATCATAAAAAACTGTATTGTGTTACATTGCTGCATTGGATGTCTCACTGTAATATTATTATTTAAATCAGGATCTCTGACTTTATTTCTCTAACATAATCAAACTGATGTCGGAGGAGACTTCATATTTTGAAGACAAAATGTGACCATGGACTATTGATTATTGACTATTGATGATTTTTTTAGATATTTCTGCAACACTGCATGCTGATGATATCCAATCAACAAAGCTCCTCGTTAAACGGAAGTTTCTTGGAGATTATTTATAATTCAGCAATGGAGTACTCATCGTAGACGCACGCCGCTGTGAACTCCAACTCTAATAAGGATAAATTCTCTGCAGTGTTGTGCTCTCTGCTACAGTCGTGTAATTTATTAAATCAACTATGGATAACTAATTTATTCACGTAATCGTGTGCTTTGACTACAGCTGTGCTTATTGGCTAAACGGAATAGTGTTCTAAAACCAATGCAACAATTTTGTAGCCCTAATAGTGGGTCAAAATGCCAGGATTGTTAATCTCAGTGAGATATGATCCGTTTCTTGACGCAGCTGGTCTAGCTGATATTAAATGGAACACAGTGCAGTCCGTCTCATTATTTCCAGAAACACATGCCCAATATGCAGTGTGAGCCGTTTCAGACATCACCCGTAAACCCTGCTGAAGCTCTGCATTAGCATCTTCAGGAGAGCTGTGAATTAGAAATAAGGAGGCATGTTGTGATACAGACCTCCATAGCAGCACTGGGGCTCTCTGTGGAACCACACAAACCAACTATTTCAATTCTCCAAATAAATCCTTCTGTGGCCTGACCGGCCGGGAAGTGGTAATTCAAGAAATGCATTCCGTAGAAAGAGAGACTCGTGACGGCTACATCTCTCCTCCTCCAGTGACACCGGAACATTCCCCGCTGCGATGTTCAGTCCCAAAAGCCCCAAAGAGCATCGTAGCAACCTGACAAAACAGAGCTGTCACATTCATGTCTGCACTGAGAACAGTCTCTCTCTCTCTCTCCTCTCTATCTTTCAGTCTTTCAATCCATCTCGCATCCATCCATCTCCCTCATTCTTCCATTCATCCCTTTCTGTCCACACTTTCTTCAGAAT